>NW_028301628.1:5151515-5454545 GCF_987345545.1 Pholcus phalangioides | reverse complement strand
TTTTATTTCACACAAAAAGTAATTCGATTAGGAACCCGTTAAGCCCGAGCGCAATAGATAGTGCGGATGAAATACTTAGCAAGCATTCATGTTTTCACAAATGTCCCTGTCTTAAAGGGAAAGTCACCATATCCGGAATAGGGTGACACTACCTCTATCTACTCTACATACATGATATCTATATTTAATAATGGCGGGCTTCAAGCGCTGAGAGACTTGCGAAGTAAAAAATCGAATTGTCGCCAAAACTTATTAAAATAACATCGACGAACGCAGATGTCAGTGATGTATTCCAAACAAAACATTGAATTTCTCTTGAACTAGATCACCGATATGGGGCATTGTAGGTTCGTTCGAAATCTGATGCAATGAAAAAGTTTTTGATAAATTGGACTGATTGCAACAAGAAGAATGTTTGCGGAATTGGCGAATAAAAATTTTGGTGACATTTCGATTTTGAACTTCGCCAATATTTCAGCGCCTGTAGCTCACCATTAAATTCAGATATTTTGATCAGATTAGTGTCAGCTTATAGATTTTTTTCTGTTAATTTCAAATATGTGCTTAATTTGAGTCTCAGAAACTACAAAATTTCCAATTTTTTTCCCATAATTGACTACCCATATAACTCGAACACAATTTGAGATAGGACAGAGTTGGTAGGATGCTTCATGTTCCACTTGGGCTGGTGCAAAGTAATAGGAATAATGACAATTTAAGCATCATTTTAAGATGTTAAAATCTTTAAGCGGCAATTAGAAATCACTAAACCTTCCCCTTAAAATGCCATATCTTTTTTAATTAAGTAGGTTTTCTTCTGATTTTCAGCAGGTGCAAACTGAGGGGTGTAGGGGGAAAGATTTACATCGAGAAATAATTCTCACAAAATATCTGGGTTTGTCAATGGTAAAATTAGAGGCATTTATGGAGGGGAAATATCTCATCTTTGCCGCTTAAAGAGTTAATAACATTGGCTTCATACCATCTCTAAGATGGTGAAAAATGTTTACACCGGGAGTTACCAGCCACGTCCACAGGAACTAATGAATATCATATATTGATGATAATTGATGCTAACCAATTGTACGTGATAATATGATATAATATAAAGTCACTATACGATGAGTAAGATGTTGGAGATGTCAATAGTGGTATGATACATGTATATGATAATGAAGGTACGAAACTAATGGTGAATAATATTTTACATAGGGAATATAATATGTGTAGTCATGTACAAAAAGATACGGCAGAAAATAATCGTAGAAATTGAAGACAAAATAACTGGAAAAAGGGGAAATAATAATATTAAAAGAAAACATTATCAAAAGATTATGCTATGGAAGGATGTCTTATTCGTCGTCACACATCGCCTCCTTCTTCAGAAATATATTTGTCACGGTTCTTCAGGATTCCACCCCTCTCTTTGATGGAATATATGATTTTATATGACTTAAGGAGTTTCCACAATAATATTTAATAAACTGTAAAATATCTAAATAATATTAATGTAAAAATTATGTAAATATAAAATACAAAATCTACAGTCGCAAAAAAAAATTTAGAAACTATTGGAAATCACAAAAAAATTGTTGTAAAAGAATTTAACATGTTTGGAAACTTCTTTGAATACGTATTCTGATAATTAACAAAATTAAATTAGTTCGAAATTTTGGGTACAGATGGCACTTTATACGAGTTATTTGAGTCGGTTTCTGGCGTTAATGAGGTGTCCCTGTTAATTTACATTTCCAGAACAAGGAAATTGGTTGCTTTAGCGCAGTGTTTCACAACTTTTCGGAATCTAAGGACCAACAATAAAATGTCTGAAACAATTCGATGGTCCTCACACTTAGAACATGATGGTGCCCCATATTTACATTTTATCAATGTCCAGCATTATGCTGTGTTTGAAGATGCTTGCTTTCCGTATTTTACTTAATGAAATATGGTCACCAATTCACGCGACGAATGTTTTTTCAAGAAACATATTTTTGTTTACTGCGGTTCGCAGCTGCCCTTTATTCGGCAAATTCTGCAATATTTAGAAATTTGTCGTAAATTTAATTTATTGGCTACAATTAGTGTATCCGTATTTAGGGTCACATTTTCTTGCATTTTCTTCTATGAGATATGGTAACGCCAAGTACGAAACTGTAAGCTCTATATCTCATAACGATATTACTAATATCAGTAACGCCAATCGAACAATTTTACAATCGATTTAGAAGTGAATTATCAAAGTTTGCCTGCGGGCCACCTTTGCAATCGTCGCGGACCGACTCTGGTCCATGGACCATGGGTTCAGAAACACTGCTTTAGCATACAACGGAATATATGTCGATTATAGAATTACATTGAAATGAGCAGTGGTACTTGACGATCGGTGCGGCAAACCATTTTTGGTGGTGCGGGACGGAGAAAAAAATTATACAATTATACGACATGAGAAAAGAAAATTGAAATGGCGGAAAATTGATTGTTTTTCATTTCAAAAATACGAATCACATTTTGTGACAATTCAGCTTTTTTTTACATTTCACACGCAGAAATGTGTTGCACGAATTTGAATGTATTTGAATGTTCCCATTCCATAGAGATTTGGAACAGTGTTCTTCAACCGCTGCTCTGCGGACAAGTGCCGGTCCCTAGGAATTTCTTGCCACCCCGCAAAACATTGCACAAGATTCATATCCCAATTGAAGACGGCAACTCTTTGTTTGTTGCAGATCATGTGTGACAGTGATTCCGCTAATTTGTTGGTATGCTTTATTTGCATTTCGTTTTTATTTTCACCTTGAAGTTTGCAACCCAAATTTTTTTCTTGCTGCAGCTTAAGTAATAAAGAGAAAACAGAACAAATAAATAAATTAGTTTGAATAAATTTTGAAAGTAATGCACAGGAGCTTTTTCTATTCGAATTTGGTTAATTTGAATTTTAGGAACTGGCTTTGAGTTTTTTTGTTCAATTTGATGTAAAAATTACCCGTTTGATTTGATCTTTTTTTTCAAATGTTCCTGATGATTCGAAGTTTGATTCAGAGATACGCCATTTAAAAAAAATATCTATTTTCTCAGAATTGCTGCCCAAGTTATAGCCATCCCCCCTTTTTATTCCGTGGCTAACTGGTCTTTCCAGAATATAACATGTAGCAAAAAACATTGAAAAATTACAATCAACAAAATCTAAACTTTTCTGTTGTGGCTCTGTGTGCAATGTTTCTTTACGAGTCCCACCATAGGCGTAAACTTACTGAAAATGTTGGGGGGGGCTCAGGCTCTAATGGAACCTCGTTTATACGACGCGTCGTATAAATGCGAAAGCAGTACTGCAAAACGAACTTTTTCCGAAAATTACCCCCCCCCCCACCTTTTTTTTACAGACGTTTCCGAAAAAAAAATTTTTGTGAAAATCTGTCGTTTTGATTCAAAATCTTATGCTTGAGAAGAAATATACTTATAATACTATCATAACATTACTGTTGCTCAAGCAATTCTTCAATTCAATAAGTCTCAAGCAATTTTACGGTATTCATTTCAAGATTTAACCGAAAAAAAAAGTGTTATTTAAACGTTATGTAAAACGTCCTTTACTTGACAGAGAACACCGTTACAAAATTATCGAATGTGGGGACGACAAAAATCCCAGTTACAGCCCTGGCTATCAGCATACCGTAGCCCGTTCAATAATTATTTCAGTACCTGTCAAAAGCCATTGAACACAGGGCCACAACTAGGGAGGAGCAGGCGGGTCTCGTGCCCCGGGCGCTAGACCGGATGGGGTGTAAATTTCATTCTAAAACCTCTCCTTCAACATTACAAGGGGGGGGGGCGTCAAAATACGCGCTTGCCCCGGGTAACCAAGCATCTAGTTGCAGCCCTGATTGAACCAGTCAATCATCTTAAATTTTATTACTTTTTCAGTAAAAAATATGCATGAGAAACTACAGTCGATCCCGCTTAGTTTTTCCGCTTACAACGTTTCTTCATGATGGGTTTTTGAAAACCGTAAAACACTGTATTTCAGTGACACGTTTTCACCAATTGAAAAATTATGTGATTCGATTGATAGAAAGGGTGTTTTCCAAAGACTTGGGAGTTCGAATTGAAGTGAAAACGTCGATTAATTGAAGTGTATACAGGCAGGGCCCTGGGTAAAGCAGGAATTAGGAGGCTCTTGCGACAAGAGTCAAAGATGTTAATTGGTCAGTGAATGTATGTTGTTTGAATTTCGGGGGCTCAAAGTTATAAAGGCTTCATTTGCCCATGAAGAAATTAGGCCCTGTATACAGGGATAATGTATAGAAATGTATAGCAACTGAAGCAAAACCTCGTACAAATAAGTAAGGTCAGAAACGTAATAGGGAGATATATACAAAGGATTCCATTACATTTTCCTAAATACAGTAAAATCTCCACAAATGATCACCTGTACTCAAACACAAATATGCATCAGTGGCCGCCTCTATTCGGCGTAAAATTTCTATGGTGGAGCCCCGTACGCTCTCCTCTTATATTCATTTATCGAATTTACTGATTTATTTTCTTCGAGTGGGTGCGGAGCCCCCGGGAAGTGTACACGGAGCACCGGTTGAGAACCGCTGCTTCAGTGAAAAGTTTCCCAAACTTTTTGTGTTCCATAGCTCTTCTTTAAAAAAAATTTCTTTCTCATTTCTCCCAACTCAAGCCCACCCATAGGATCCTATACTAAACCCATAGCTTCTATCGACCCTTTGGACAATTGCATCGACCCCTTCCCCCAGGGGTCGATATTTCACACTTTGGAAAGCACAGCTTCAGTGGCCATTCTTGGTTATTATACAACTTAATTTAATGAAAGGTCACGGGAAATTGACCTTTTTATTTTTGATTTATTCATTTTTTTTTTTTGCACTATTTATAAATTTGTTATGATTAGTCCTGTTTGTTGCATTTATATAAATTAACCTCTTTTCAGCATTAATGTGTGTATAAATGTATGTAATTGAAGAATTTTCAGAATAAGTGCAAATTTTCAAGTTGTGCGGAAGATTAATTAAATTTTTGTAATTTTTCAAATTAATATTGCTCATAATACAATAAAAGTTCGTTATAACAACAGCTCACAACCACAAGAAAAGTTTTCGCTGTAACGTAGTTCTCATTATAAACGAATTTTCACGTTTCGCTCTGTAAGAACATAAAATTATTGAAAATTGCTGCTTTATCTGCATTGGGACGTCTTTGAGATCATTTCGTTCTAATACGTCGTATTAACGATTGACGGAACTCTAGTCATGTGAAATTGATTTTTGATCTCAAATCAGTTGATTCTCTAAGAGTATAAGACGTTTTCCATAGAATTTCGTATTATCAAAGAGGTTTAGATGACCAACAGAACAATTAAAAGTCTGAACTTATTACATTCATGCTCACTTCCATGGATTTATGGATCAGGAAAATCGTCTATCGAATCGGAAATTCGACATTTTCAAATAGTTTGGTTGCTCAACTCCAAGGACCTTCTAGCTACAATGGACCATACCCGAATCCCGGGTGCTTTATTTGCTTGTCATTTCTTTTTTTTCAAGTAAAAAGAAGTAAAATCTCAGGAGAAAAATCCGCCTATTTTTGACATTATTCATGTTTTGTTACTTGTGTGCACATGTAGTTTGCTTCTTTTTCGAGCAACTTTTTCTTTCTATTAGTGAGCAGCTACGGTACTAATAACTAGAAATTCCTAAATAAAATACATGTAGAAATCATTTGCATGAGAATGTTTTTGCAAATGAATATGCACCGAGATAAATAGAAAAGATGCATTTAAAAACGCATTTCCGTTTTTTGCTTGGTTATTTGTTCTGCACATATTTTCTCAGTTTTAGTTCATATTTAGCCATTTTTTTTAAGTGGAAAATTCGGGCTCTAATTACAGGCGAATCCCGTTTTAACGAATACCGTTTTAACGAATGGTTTTCTAATCCCTCTAATAAGTATACATAGGAACAATGCAAACAATCTGAAATTTCTTTATAACGAAGTGTTTTCTCCGGTTTCTTGGACTTCGTTATAACAGGATATTCGACTGTATAACAATCATTTAATGTATTGTTACCAAAGTGAATGTGACAAGGGCGTAGCCAGAAATTTCGTTCGGCAGGGGGGACCAAAGTGATAGAACAATAGATTAGGTCATCTTTTCCCCTTTTTTCGGTCATTTTCTCACATTTCGGACGAGGGGACCAGACCCCCAAGTCTTCCTCTTCGCTACGCCCTTGGAATGGGACTACCCCTGAGCATGAGCGTACCCAAGAAAACCAATCTATTGGGGGGGGGGGGGGCACGGAATTTCTTCCAGAGAATTTTTGAGTTGGTGCCAATTTTCCAAAAGCATTTAATTAACAAAAATTTATTTGATTGTTGGGGGCGTAGCCTTTGCCCTTGAGCCCCATTCTAGTTTGATCACGGTCCAAGTAAAAATATACTTTCATTCTCTCTCTCTCATTGAAACGAGCACAACTCCGGTCTATCGCCATAGGCAATTTATTCAGATCTAGTCATGCCGTAAATCTGAGGATATCCTCCCAGGATCCCCCAGATCTCATGAATTCCGAAATCCCCTGGGCGGGGTCATGAAAATGACTATATATAAAAAATATATTCAGAACAGTATATGAATCTTTATTTATTCCAAGGTTGGACAAACCCCAAGTGCCAGGTCACCATGGTGACTGGAAAATCTGTATTCGCGCCTAAAATTTTGTATATGTGATTGCTAAATCAGAATCTAGTGATGGCTCAAAATTTTCCGATTTCATAATTGTCTTCCAACATAGAAAGGAGCAGAGCCACAACTAGAGAAAGCAGGTAGGTCTGGTGCTCCGGACGCTGGACCAGAATGTGAGTCGAATTCACCCTTTAACTGCTTCTTCTACATGCAAGGGGCGCCAAAATTGTGCCGAATTGCCCCAGATGACAAAGTATCTAGTTGCGGCCCTGGGAAGGGGGTCATCAATTCCCAGAAAGGTTGAAAAAAGATTATTTAAGATACTTTTCTCGTGAAAAAACCATGCTTGGCTCTTACAAAATTTGGCTGGTGCCTAAATTTTTTAATGATTTTTGTCGAGCCCTGTATTTATTTATATTTTATGATGCAGTGTATATTTCCCCCAAAATCAAATTACATGTCACTTATTTAAGATTTATTTTACTCTCATATATTGAGTCATATATCAGGTTTTAAATTAGAAAAATAATAATTTTTTTAGTTGCATAAATTTCTTATTAAAAACTCGATTCAAATATTGTCACTTTTACAAGTATGCAAGCCAAATGGAGTTTAAATTTTTCTTAAATAAATTTTAAATATGATTGAAAAAAATAAAACATGGTAAGTTTTATTAATTTATTGATATGTCTAACAGAAAAAAAATATTTTATACTACGCTTTATTGATTATAAGTATTAGAGAGGGCTGAAAAATACTGTATCTAGATTGTTTTTGAAGATTCTGAATAAATTATCATTAAAGAAAATGTTTAAAATGCATGAATTTATCAAAAATGTGTAGCTATATTTAATATTGCTTACTTTTTCTGTCAGGAAACTGTGCGGAATCACGAGGAACTTTTCCATTTTCTTGTAATACAACATGTTTTACTAAAGGGGCCTACACACGTTCAGTTATGCCTGTACAGGTATAACTGTGCAGGCATAACTGAACGGTTCGATGCATCCACACCATTCAGTTATACCTGTGCAGGCGAAGCTTCTGGAACCGGTTCTAGGCAATCTGTGGGGATATTTTCGTTCTTCGATCTCTGTCTTCGTGGTCTTTTGATCAGTTCGGATTTTTTCATAGTCTATAAAGTTCGGAATTTTCTAGTATGATTTCCACAGATGATGCTTTTGGTGTAGTTGGACTGGTTACGGCACTGAAAGTTATTAACTCAAAAAAAAAAAGAAAAAAACGGGTGACGTGGTACAAAGATTGGTTTAAAAAAAAGGCGACAATATTCGCACGTTAAATTATTACAGGAATTGAGATTTGCACCAAAAGATTGGCATAACTTTCTCAGAATGGATCAAGATACCCACTCAAAGCTTCTTTTTTTTCAATTCCTTTCGGAAATTGCTTCGCAAACTGTTTATTTTTTTAACAACACTGTCTCTTTTCGCTGGAGGATCTATTTCTCTCATTTTCCACACCAATCTCTCATAACTATCATCTTTCTTAATTTTGTTATGGCAATCTTTAGTTTTCACCTGCCACAAGCATTTCTTATTCCTATACATTTCAATGAATTCTTCCAAACATTCGCGCTGCCCGTTTCGAAGATCACTCGTCATTATAAACCTCGAGTCGTGAAAACTAAACTGAACTCTGAACTAAACTCTGGTGGAGTGTTGAAATCGGTGTTTCCCAAAGTAGGACTATTCAGGCTATGAATGGACACAAGGGGGTGATGGGAGGACGAGAGGAAAACATCAGTTTTCGAAAACTCAGACCATTTTACCCAAAGCGCTTGAAGAGGTTCTCTGCAAGCGCTTTGATTTTACCAAGGAAGCCTTTGTAAATATGGGCCTTGGGCAAAAAAAAAAAAAAAAAAAAAACTAATATTGCACACAGAAATTCGTACTTGTTTCTTCAGAGCTAAAGTGTTTTTTTCTCCCTTTGAATGTGCGCTGTACATTCCAGGTGTATTGTAACTGTAAATTGATCGGTAAAGCCTACTGTCACAGATCTCCACACCATCTGGGGTCCTGCATCCCCGGGGGCTGGTTTTACTAATGAATATTGTCATTATTCGAGCCATTTCCCCTAAACCCCCACAAAGATGGGATTGGGATCAGGATTCTGGTTTCAGAGCCCGAGATGATTCTAATCATTCTTTTTTCCCACGTTAAAAAATTCACTATAGTGGCGGCTCGGCAAAGAGAATAGCCTCTGTGCCCTGCGGCAGGATGTGGGTGGGAAGGAGCAGGGGGTGACGCTCAAGAGCCGCGACGCACACTTTGAGGAAGACTGCTGTAACGGAAGATGTTTGTTGAATCTACACCATAAGTACAATAATGTATTTTGATGTTACTAAAACCTCTCATAATGACCGATTTTCATGACTTAAGTAAAAGGCACTACTGCCTACTCATGCTTATCAAGAATGCTATCCATATCTACAGTGATTATGACAATACGTATGGGCAATAAAAGAGAAATTTTGGTATTACAATCGACGCCCGATATAACGACCCCTTCGTCTCGTCGAGAATGGACGTTATATTTGGAGCAAGGTCGTAGCGAGGGGGAGACTTGGGGTTGTGGTCGGGCCTGATTGGGTCGGTCGTTATATTAGTAAAACATAAAACATTTGGGACTTACCCTACCAGTCTTTGTCGCTATAACGTGAATGATCGCTATAACGTGAAGTTCTCATAACGAGCGTCCACTGTATCTTCGAAAACAAGCACGTTTCTCCTCTGAATATACAGATAGGGGATACATGCTCCTTGAGCATCGTATGATAGTATTTTCTTTTCGCGATAGCGTCGATTTAAAAAAAATAATTTTTTTTACTTGAAAATTTTTACGGTAACTTACATAGTGTTTTTCCTTGAAAGAAAGCTGCTTTTTCACGCGACCTCTTACGATTAATTCAACTCAATTAAAAAATTGACTCATTATGAAGCATAGTATGTATATTAATAGTATTACTCAATGATATAATTATATTATCAAGCGTATATCTCTCTCAACGAATTTTTCGATTGTTTCCTTACGTTTAACTAGCGTAATTTCATCTGAATTTTTTTCTTTCAATGTTTGAGCTGAAAGTTGAAATTCGTTGCAATCTGACGAGATGTGTCCAAAAAACAAATTCAATGCGATTCATTAAGAATTACATGTAAAAGAAAATAATAAATTGCAGTGATTTTTGTCCTGTTGATGCTTGCTGGTTTTCAGTCAAGAAAGGAGTGGGAATCCTGCGTTTGAAATTGCAAACAATTGCAAACATTAACTGACTCGTATAAACACCTGCTTGATTTCTAAAGGAAGTACATGTGAAAGAATACTAAAATAATCTGATGTCACGGGGCTCCTAAAATCTCCAAGAACCCTATTTAAAAACCTCTTCTCTAAATAATCAATGAACAATTAATAGTTATAGCACATTATTTGAATATAGAGTTTGTGTGTTTCGGTGCATAATTTCGGGCAAATTTATTGAAAAGAGTGATTTCAGAAACAAAATTGCGAATTTTAACAATGGTCGAAATATTTCTAAAATTTTATTTCGATTTTTTTATTCGATATAAAATTGCAAGAAAATATCGTGAAAATTACGCCATTAGAAAAATTTCTTCTAATTAAATGGAATCCCTCTCCAAAACAAGTTATTCAGTTGTTCTATTACATTATCAGTGAAAAAAGAAGAGGGAAGAAAGAGAGAGAAGGGCGAATATAAAAGAAAGCGGGGAAAAAAAACTGCGCAGTTATACCTGATGGCCCATACAAACGCTCAGTTATACCTGCGCAGGCATAACTGCACAGTTATACCGAATCGAAAAACCATTCCCTTCAGGTCGCCTGCGCAGGTCAACTGACGGCCCCTACACACGCTCAGTTATGCCTGCACAGTTGGACTGTACAGGCATAACTGCGCAGGTATAACTGAGCGTGTGTAGGGACCTTAACAGAAGGTTATACTGTACGTGCACAACCGAATGTGGTCCACACAAACCATAAAATACTGTGGAACTGTCCATCTCAACATTTGTGGGGGGGGGGGGGTTTCAGTGGAAAAACAAGGAGTTTACTTCAAGTGGCTCCAAACACAGCTATTCTTATTTTGCAGAATCACAAACCTCGTCTAGATTTTTCTTCACCACCGTAATTTCTTTATATTCCAATTAGGATCATCTATGTCGGCGTCCTTCACGGATGACCATCCATTAAGCACAAAAGCTTTTAAAGCCTTGACCGGCGGCGTCAAGAAGAATGTAGTTTTCAGGATCAGAAGGGGGGGTCCCCATATGGACGGATGCCTCCAGGTGACATATTCCCCACATAAGCGACACGCTATACACTCCCTGTCCTTCTAATTAGGAAATGGTGATTGTATTCAGTAAACCTGCATTGAAGCAGCCGAAACTGAACCCTATTGAAATGCTCTTTGTCAGCTGCAGAAGGTGCGGCCCCTTGATCATGAAAAAAAAAAAAAAATACATGGAATAAAAAGCCTGCCAAAGATCCCAGGCTAGAAGCCCTTCTCCAGTATGTGGGAGTCCATGGCCGTGCTTATAGCTCGCTGAGTGCCCCCCCCCCCCGGGAAACACGCCACTAGATGCCACGGACGGGCTGCAACTAGGAGTGAAGATCATTTTATTGTCGGGAAAGGGGGGGAGGAAGCATCGAAATGCCTCCTTGAGATCGACTGTGATGCCGCAAGATATTTAAAATTTCTAACAGTGCGGGAGGGAGGGAAGAGTATGTAATTTTTTCACCCTCTCCCCACTAAAAAAAACGATCGAAACGATATTTTTCGTTCTTCCACCCCCCCCCCCCCAGAATTAGCAGTCCCCACAAGAATTCCGCCTGTGAAAACTGCCTTGTTCCCTAGTTCCGGCCCTGGCTACCTAAGTGTTGGAGTACTGGAAACAGGGCTGGGGGGAGGGGTCAAATGTCTAGGGTGCCGGACCAGAGGGGGGGACGGACGCAAATTTCACCTTTTAACCTCTCTTCAACATTTATTGAAATACCGTATTTAAAATTTCTATATAAGAGTGCTGCTAACGTAGATAGTTTGAGAATCCCTGATTTATAAGGAGAAAATTTCATATTCCTAGTATTAGAATGCAATGGTACCCGGCTCAGGGGGCTTTGAAATTTTCCATTCATTTCTTATTTTCTTTTTTTTTGTGTGTTAATTTTATTTTACTATTATTTATTTGATTCCCCCCTCAAAGGCACCGGAACCTAGGAGTGGAGGATATTTGAGCCCAAAAAATTTTGTAAGGTGGTTGAGCCCCCCCCCCCCCCCCCAATAGTTTTCAGAAGAACAATGCAGTGCGTCCTCTGTTTCCTGCGTATGTGCTTCATTTCATCCCCGTATATAGGGGACGGCCAGCAACTTTCAGCGCTCTCTCCCCACCCAATGTTAATTTCTTCATGTCAGCGCCTCTGTTGTGAAGAACTTGTTAATAAGCTTAATCATTGTTCACTTTACCTCCTCCCACTTTTTTTCTTTTTTTGTGTTGTATCATGTCCCCATCCCTAAGGGTCACACTCAACAAAAGAAGGAAGAGATGCTCTTGAGTTTACCGACAGTGCAAGCAAGAGAAAGGATCCCTCCCCCCCCCCCAAGTTATCTACACTGGTGCCTTCAGGCACCACTCTGGGAGGACGCAATTTAGGATGAATGGATGCTGGATTGATTCGGAGATAAGACTACTATTGTCACAGAACAAGTGCGTTGAGATTCTGAAGAAAAGTAAAAAAATAAAATTTCGAGCAGATGGATTTCTACTATTTAAAGAAATTTTTTGTCAAAAAGTTTTTTCTGAGCCAAGTGTGAGAAACATATCCACTCGAATTTTTGGGGGGGCCGAGCCGGCTCTTCTAAAATGTTGGGGGGGGGGGGGCTCGGGCCCACGGGCCGGATACAAGTTTACGCCTATGTTCTACCCCCACCCCCAGTCAAATTTTGTTGTAAAGGGGCTCGAAAAATGTTTCGGCATCGATCCTCAAGATCTGTTATGAATGGGCATTTAGAATGTGCTTTTTTCCCCAATATTTTTCAAAAAAACATTGGGGGGGGGGGCCTAAATGTTATTGGTCCTCCCGCATATACGGGACTCATGCGTGTACGAAGGAGAGGGAGAATGCATTGCACAATGGTTTTTTTCAGTAATTACTGGGAGGCTCAGTCCCCTTACAAAATTTATTTCGGGGGGGGGGGCTCAAATGGCCTCAGCCTCTAGGTTCTGGCACCTATTCTTAATAGAGTGTAATTTATTTCGGTTTCAATATCATTGCTTCCCAATATTCAACCTTCCCCCCTCCCCCCACCATGCATCTTTGGGCTTATTTTCATGTCGGCGCCATGGCCGTCCTCCGGTCGCAGTGAACAGTGATTACGACAATGGCTTCTACAGTGTTAAGACGTCTTTTGACGGAGCTCCGGAATTACATCATATCCCGGCGTAACCATTTGTAAGCTGACGGATCCTGGTGTGCTGTGAGTTGGGGGACATCGAAAGGACTCTTTAGAACTTCGAAGCAAGCCTCTACGGCGTCGAGATGAAAAGTTATCTTCACTTACATCGCGCCGAGTGAATTGCGGATCGGTCGGCCATTGTCTACAGCGTTAGCCCTCCCATTGGACTTCAAATTCATCAAATGTCGGCTGATTGAATAATTTTTGTGTACTTTATGTGTGACATAAATGTTCGGTTCAAATTTATCATCGAAAATCGTTTTTAATTAAAATTTGATCGATTTCAAAGTAAATTCTATGAAACCCGCCATCTTAATACAAGCCTATAGATTTATCATTATTGTAGAGGCTGTATTATTCTTCTATGGCTCCGTAACATGTGTAACAAGGCCAATCTTATTATTTGTAATATAAAGGAGTTCTTATTCTTGAATTCTATTTTCGGCTGGCCTCGAGAGCAGATTACTTTAAGATGCACTACTGTTCCTTCAAAGGCCGAGAATAATTATTATAAGTAAAGTTGCCTAGAATAAGGTAAAATAAATAAAATTAACACAAACAACAGCAAGGATAATACAAAGTCACATTACTGAACAAAATCTTTGATCAACATGAAATTTGAACAATTGCGACACCACTTGGCCATGAATAACACCACGTCATCGGACGACCATATCGATGTCACCAGTATCCGCAGCTCGCAACTTTTGAATGCTTTGGACTTATCCGGTGGACCTGGGACACCTTCCTACGCAACACGAAGCTGCCAATGTTCAATGAAGACTGCTACTCCCCTCTACGGATTAGTTCCCAAGAGGAACTTCCTGAAATCAACAGTTCGTGCTTCAGATGTCGTGACTCCGGCTTTGCATCCCCAGACCCAAAAGAACATTGTGCCAACTTCTGTGGTAAAAACGATCTTAGGTGACCACGAAACGAATGAAACTCTCGATGCTGATGACTTCTATACGTATGATGCTGCGTGGAACATCTGGACACTTTTAACTGATCCCCGAAGAGATTCGTTGGGCAGATCCCATCACCGCCTGCCTGTCAGTGATCATGAAAGTCTACAGTGCCTGCTAAAAGGCACCATAGATGCAATTAAATCGACTTGGAATCTCGTTCGAGACACCCGAAAACTCTCCTCGGGAAAGGTGCGGCGCAAGGTGTCATTAAATGATCAACACAGTGTTCGTCGTCTATTAGTCGACCTGGTCATGGAGATAGTTGAGCAGTCAGAAACTCAACCCTCGCCTACGAAGAATTCTAACGTCAAAAGTAAATCAAACAAAGTGACCTTCCCTGGATTACGGAGCAAAATGACCCAAAAAGTCAGCGATCGTGTAATGGGCCAAACTAGCACACAACGTTCTCCAATCGTATCATGTACGAATGAACTTCGGTCGGATGGTGTTCTAACGGTCGCTTCGTGTTACGAAAGTAAGCAGTCAGTAGTCAAGAGAGTGAATCAGCGAGAACATAACATATTTATTAGTAGAGACACTCAAACTGATCATCTGTCAGTGTGTCGGAGTGAAACTGGTCCACTTATTGACAAAGAAACTCAGACGATCTTGGATCATGCTCCGGACGTGGACTCACCAGATCGGGAAGATTGTCTCACCGACGAGCGGCAACAGAACTTTCAATTTGTAGTAGCTTCCCAAAGTGATACAGAATATAATGGTACGGGACCAGACGCCCCACGAGAGAGGAACGCCTGTGTTAGCCCAACGACGACAGTATCCTCTCAACTGCCAACCTCGATATTTTACGTTGAGGATAGCTGGAACAACGAAACCATTTTACCTTGGGAACCTCCCAAACCTCAGAGACAACGTAAAGTCAAAATTGACAGGTCTAGGCAAACGAACAGTCCTTCGATAGAAATTGAAAAGGTGGACGCCTGGCCACAACTGCATTCGAATAAACAACTGAAGAATAGCACTGCGCTTCCAGCAGAAAAAGTGTTGTCACCTTCCTCCCTCGGATTAAAGAGAACGTGGGCAGAAGTTGTAAAAATGGGGGACAGTGGCCAAAAGTGGTCCAAATATCAAATATTATCGGGCAGGCGGCTTGCACCTGAAAGGACTAAGGGCGTGGACATCTCGCTACACTTGTCAAACCCAGTGGAATCAGATGTACAAGCCGAGGTAATTTCATCGCATGACGTGAACGAAAAGAGACAATCTAACCCACTCTCCTGGGCTGAACGATGTGAAGACTATGACCGAACTATAAAAGGGACTGATACCGTAACAACAACACATAGCCGTAAGCAACTGAGAGAAGAACTTCAGGGCAGTAAAAATAGTCGGCATGGCAAAAACACTTACGCAACAGAAACCCCCCAGGCTCGTCACCAGCGAATGAGCTACCTAACCAACACTAGCAGCGGTGCGGCGAAATTAGACTCTTTCAAGGTATATAGACGTAGTCAGGTACAACACGCAGAAGAGCAGTTGGCTCAGCCGTCAAGTAGGAAGGCCACAAACCCTCCCAATTTTGATGCTGAAAGAAATGTCAGGAGGTCTGATTATGATCCTCATGGGCGTGACTGTTATCCACCACACCGACGGAAACACATTACGTTTGACCATTATACTTCCGACTATAGGGACAGCACACTGGGTACAGCGAGAGAACACTTTCGACAAGACCAACGACGAAGAAAATACCATCTCTCACAAGGAGTAGTACGTGAGGAAAGGCGGGTATATGTTGACACACGTGAATTCGGACGCCATCGCCATCGAAACTGGCAAAATATACGAGGCGTATCGACGAGACGAATGCAGATGACCGGGTATACTCAACCGATCAACACTCATATGGACAGAACGGGCAGATGTGTTGACTGTGTGCTCATGAACATGGCGCAAGACCTCCGCTTTAACACGGACCACAGGTCGAGGAGCAGAGAATGTCCCAGTTTTCTCCTCACAATAGGTCTGCAGTCGACTCGCCAGTTATTTAATCAGCGACGCAGAGATTGGTAAGGCGTGATGGTCGAAAAGAAAGGTGTAACAGTAAGTTACTAACTATGGGCCTGAATCTAGGCAGTGAATTAACACGAAACTGATGACGTCACATTCGGCAAAAAACAACCAAGTAAGACACGGACTTCGTCTCCTCCAATTAAATGCAGACAAAGCTAAAATCTGTATCGAACATATGGAGGCTTTCGTAAGAGCACAGTCAGTAGATGTGGTTCTACTTCAAGAACCATGGCAAAATAGAGGTCTTTTACGTGGTATTCCACAATCATGGCAGTCGTGGACGGCGCAACTATGCAAAAGTGCTATATTGGTCCCATCGACTCATATTAGACCGGCCACGTACAAGATCGGCCGCCACCTGGTAGCTGTTCAGATAAGTCTGCCGGGACGTGAACTTATAATTGCTAGTGTATACATTTCTCCGTACGAAGAAGTAGACGAAGCCATAGAGGAGATGGATGATCTTTGCGAGTCAGCACCAGGTATCGACATTATCTTCTGTGCGGACGCAAATTGTCATTCTTCGTGGTGGGGCTATCGAGAAACGGATCCAAGAGGGCGCGCGATGCAGGAATTTCTCACCAGCAGGAACTTGTTTCTGTTTAATTCTAGACGGACAAGACCTACCTACGAATTTTATGACGCAAAAGGATGGCCAGATCTTACTTTTACAACGTCAGAAAATATTTACAGGCGTTCCGATTGGTCAGTAGGTACGGAAGATTCGTATAGTGCGCACAAATATATCCATCTACAACTCAATATTACGCCTAGATATCAAAAACCTACGAAGTATAGAACTACCGCAAGACGATTAGCAAAGATCAGGCCTGCTACAGAGCAGATCTTCATGGACCTCCAAGAACAACTTCATATGGTTTTGGACGAGGATCAGGTTAATGCATGCTTTGACGCCTCAATGCAGCGGCTGAAAGAACGATGTATCCAGGTGTTGGGCTATGCACAACCGCGTCTTACCGCTTCTTTGAAATGGTGGACTGATGAGTTAGCAGCTTCACGCAGGCAACTTCGTAAACTAGAGCGTCGTTTCATTAAGGCCAAGGGTGATGATAGAGTACAGGCGAGGATGGAGTTTAGAAAATTCAGAGCAGGGCATATTAAGGCCGTAAACAAGGCAAAAACGACTAGTTGGATTGCCTTTTGCACAGAGGAAAGCCGCCCATTTGGACAAGCATACAAATCTATGTTCAAAACGAAGCGTCTACCACCACAGGTAATGATGTCCAACGGTCCACATACTGGTGCCACGATGCTGGAAGCGGCCCAAGCACAATTGGAGGAGATTTTTCCGAACCTCCCGGATACTATAAATTTGACTCCATACACGCCATCTATGATTATGACGGACCCACCATTCACTCATACGGAGATCAATCAAATAGTCAGAAGACTGAACAATAAACGAGCTCCGGGTATTGATAACATAAATATTCCTCTTTTGAAAACCCTAGTCGCAGCCCATGGTCATGTTATCTCAGATATCTTCAATAGTTTAGTCAAGTTGTCGGTGTTCCCAAAGTGTTTCAAACGTGGTAAGGTCTTGCTTTTCCTGAAGAAAGATAGGGATCCAGGGGTGCTGCAGTCGTATCGCCCCATCTGTTTACTCTCTACAATGGGTAAAG
Organism: Pholcus phalangioides; assembly: GCF_987345545.1. Classification (NCBI taxonomy): domain Eukaryota; kingdom Metazoa; phylum Arthropoda; class Arachnida; order Araneae; family Pholcidae; genus Pholcus; species Pholcus phalangioides. The sequence goes on along the minus strand of NW_028301628.1, from coordinate 5,436,707 downwards.
TCCTAGAAAAATTGGTGGTGCAACGGATCACCTACTATCTAGAGAAGGCAGACTGGCTTAGCCCAAGACAGTTCGGATTTCGTACAGGCGGCTCGGCAGAAAAAGCAATAGCATCACTGATGGAAGAGATCACGACTAGACATCGACGAGGTCAAGTAACGGCCATAGTATCCATAGACATTCGCGGTGCTTTTGATTCGGTCCGCCATGAGATAATAATCAATACTGTACGAAAATTACCAATTCCTTACAATCTCATTTGTATAGTGGAGAACATGCTAAAAGATCGAACGGTTGTGATGCCAACTGATGGAGGAGACGCGGAAAAGCATCAGGCCATGGGCTGTCCTCAAGGCTCATGCAGCGGTCCGCTACTATGGTCTATCGTGCTTGACTCACTGCTGAAAAAGAATTGGGGACCGGATGTCTATGTCCAAGCTTTCGCCGATGATCTGGTGTTTGTGATCTCGGCGAGAACTCCCAACGACATTGGCAGCACTGCGGATGCCGCGTTTGACGAACTGTCAAAATGGCTAGAGGATCATCGTCTCAGCATGGAGGTGACTAAAACTAAATTACTATGGCCACACCCCAAGAAAAAACGTCCCTGCATAAGAATCAATGGTGTTCGACTGCAAATATCTAAATGCATGAAATATCTTGGAGTGCATATTGACCATCAGTTCAAATTCACGACGCATGTGGCGAAACAAATTGATAAGGCTCAAGACACCATGCAAAAATTGAGACGCATAGCAGGTCCAAAGTGGGGTATACGCCAAAAATTTAGGAACATTTTGTACAGATCGGTTGTACAACGGCAAATTTCATACGCAAGCGCCATCTGGTATCAAAACCCGACACAGAGACTCCGTAAATTACTAGATGTTGCCCAACGCCCGTTCTTATTGTATGTAACTGGTGCATACAGAACTACGGCCAATGATGTTCTGTATACTGCTACGGGAAACCCTCCGCTCAGCCTATATGTTGAATATGACGCTCGTCGATCTACAATCCTGCATTTGGGTAAGGAGGTCTGGATGGACGGAATTCTTATAACACCTGATGCCTACGAAGGGAACAATAGGAGTTGGCTTCATCATCCCAGTGTGGACTTGTTCCAGAATCAAGTTCCGCTGCCTGGTACGGAACAATGCTCATCGGATGAAGCTATTAGTATATTCACGGACGGCTCAAAAACAGAGACATCCACGGCCTGTGCATACGTAGTTATGAATGCAGAAGGATCTGTTGAAGAGGCTTGGAGTCGACGGTTGCGTCAAGGGAACAGTATCTTTCAGGCGGAGGTTCTGGCCATACTAGCTGCAGTAGAATGGGCGATTAAGCAAAATCAGCAGACGACGATATATACTGACAGCGCGTCTAGTATTAATGCGATTCGTGATCAGCGCACTCCACATGAAAATACTCGGCGAATACGCAAGCATTTATACGACCATCCGTCTATCAGTATCAAATGGGTCAAAGGCCATGCAGGAATAGCTGGGAATGAAATTGCGGACAGATTGGCCAAAGATGCTCTTAATCTCCCAACGGAAGAACAACTCTTGCTACCACGCAGTCACATCAAACACGTGCTAAAAAGTGACCTGTTACAAAAGTGGCAACAGCTATGGGACAAGAATGCACATAAAGATGCCTATAAGATACAGAAACACGTCCGTTGGAATAGTTCCATTTGGTCTAGAGAGAAAGTGATCATGATAACTGAGCACGGCCCATTACCGACGTATCTTGAACGTTTCAAGAAGTCGGACAACGCCATGTGTGCTTGTGGTGAGATTGGATCTTTATGGCATTACCTGACATCTTGCCCATATACAAAAAAATTTCATTTTGGTGCTATTCCCGAAAACGGTCGACTGTGTTTCAAAAAAGAGTTTTGAAGAGCCCTATGGGCCTTGCTCGGGTGCGGTGGATTATATTGTTCCTCGATAGCAACTTACATCGCATACATACTAAGAAGACTGGAAGTGCGCGTCTGAGCGGTGGGAGCGATGACGAGTTCAAACCGGCAAGAGCCCCAGCGATTGATCTTAAGAGGAAATATGATCTTCGACCACGTCGGCGTCAACAAAAGTAACCGAGAAATGAAAAACAGAAGCAAGTTCACCTGCAAGGAGACGAATCAAGTCATCGATGGCAAGGACGAATTAAGTTATTTACTCGGCTATATCGTGAATTGTGCTGATCTCAGTTCACCCAGTGACGATTCGGGAAACGACTGGCGGCTTAGACGATGATGATCTGCGGCTAATTCACAGTGATTCGAAATTTTATATACCAAGATTATCGGCAATCATTCGATCAATTGACGATTACTGGATTCTTATGGGATGGACGGCTATACACCAGCATCTTATAATCCCGTTTATAATTTTGATTGCCCATTGGCGTTGATTGTTTAGATTTTATTTATTTGTTATATGACTTCAGAAGTTGGCGATCAATTTTTATGTAAATTATTTTATTTTGCTGCCTTCGTCTGAGGTGGTCATGTTACGTTGTTTTTAATAAAACTTTCCGGATACACCCATCCTTCGGGAACGCTTCGATATCTCTCTGAGATGGGAAGCGGGGTGTATCCGGTCTTCAAAGGTCAAAGGTCGCAGTGAACAAAAGAAGAGACACTCCATCGAGAGACACTCAGTTTTTGCCACAGGCAAAGAAGAAAGAGCCCCCTCAACACCTCAAAGAATCTTCCTCTCAGCCGTGCCTTCTGGCAGTAAGGATTGGAACCGATGGAGGGTGCAATTGGGGATTGAACGGCAGGGAAGAAATGAGATAAACGTATTGTCATGGAACAAGAAAGCCAAAGACCATCCAGATTTTTTAAAAGAACTAAAATTTTGAGCAGATTGTTTCCATTAACTAATTCATAATTAGGACAACTTTTGGTTAAAAAAAAAATTTTCATCATTGCAAAATGAATAAGCCATATTCATACGAATTTTTGGGGGGGCTGAGCAGCGTCTTCAAAAATGTTGGGGGGGCTCGGGCCCATGGGCCCTATAGAAGTTTACGCCTATGGTCCCACACGCTAGATTTTGTCTTCCCGTGGGCAGCTGGAGTTTTACCGGTTCTTGGATAACTTGGATGATCAGTCATGCTGGCCCAGAGCAGGTGCAAATGCAATTACTCAGGAAATACGGAAGTTTGTGATGTGTGTGAGTGGTTATCTTTACACAGATGCAATGTTTAAAAAGCTAGAGTGCTGAAATCCCAGTCACTTGCCTGGTAAAATGTATTGGACGTTAATGTTTCCTCAAACGTTAAACGTTATTTTTTTGCTTTGTTTTAGCCTACCACCTAGTTTCATATATCTTCTTCAGCTATTGCATACGCTTCTTCAATTTTTGGGGGACAACTATGGGTGCCTTACAGATAGGGACAGTGGTTAAGAAGTAGAGAATTAAGTCCTGCTGAATCTTCTCACGAACAGGATGGAAATGAATAAAAGAAAGCAACGGAGGTCTCTACTCCAACGCTCGCAGAAGCTATAGACATAATAGAAAATCAACGATGTTTAAAAAAGCTCCGTTTTTTTCATTCTCTAAACCCACTTGAAAAGTTTGTGCAATATCTTAAGTGCATCCGAAACTAAAATTAAAATTACAAATTTACGAATGAAATAGTTTTCACGATCGTTTACGTAAACAGACATAGTAAAGATAACAGTTCAATACATTTCTAGAATTATTGAGAGTTTTCGATTTTTTGTGAAATTATAGTTATCCTGTTCTGATGGATTGTAAAATAATTCAAATTTTTTTTGCTGTCCCCGCCCCTTGAGCTTCAAAAATTTACCAAGATCCACTGCATTAATTATTTCGATAAGTTTAATTTAGATGCGATTTTTGAGGCTTTGCGTGTTTTCTATAAGACCATGAAGCTGTATGGATTTTTTTTATTGATTCTTAATGGATTTTTTATTGATTATTCTTCCGGTTTTCAATAGGTGTCATAAACAATGAAAAAAATATCATCTTGAAAAAGCAAAATGTGCGTTTAAGGGTTAAGTAGTAATAATTTTAGACCAAACTATTTTAATATAACCCGCAAAAACTCGATTCACTATTCCCTTCTAGAAAATTGAGTTATAAACGGGGCAGAAAATTCGAAAGTTCAGTTCGTTTTGATGACTTTACTTAATCTTTAGCGATTGAAGAACGTACTAGAGGACTAAGAAAAACGACGCTGTAAATGGAGTAACTTCACACGAGGAGTTGATCGTACTTTAGCTAAAACTTGGCTTTTACTGAAGTTCTGTTTCTCAGAAAAGTTTCGTCAACACGTCTGTTTTTGTGACTTGAGAAATGATACTCGTATCACGGCATGCCAACAATCTATATCATACCGACCTGATTACTGAATCGTTAGCGTAAACGTCAGATAATCGAATCCTCTGGTTATTTAAATTTCCGATCTCCAATGAGTTATGCGGAATCGTTGTTATATTTTGCTGCTTGAACCGGAATTTCCAACGTTAGTTCTAAATAATTAGCCATCACGTGCACGTAATTGGCCAGGAAAGTAAGTTTTGCCAGGAAAATAAAATAGAAAAAAAAAACGAGACAATTTTCCTACAACTAATGTTACCGTTTCGTAAGTGATCGAAGTGTTCTTGTTAGTGAAATTTGCCAGTTGCGTAAAAGAAAAGATCCATGGTCGGTCGCACATGAATCACCAAATGTTAGAAAGAGATGAGGGGCGGATTTTAATTTACGCAGTTTGAAATTAGCTGTCAAAAACTTTAGGTGAAAAGCTCAGCATTCAACAAATTATCCTGCCAAAAGCCTCAGATTCCTTCTCCAAAAAGGTAATCTCCGATTTCCCGCACACAGTGTGTTTATGAATTTTCCAGAATTTTCGACACTTCGGTTTTTAATTTTTGCCGTTAAAGGTCAATGGTCGTGTAGGTTCTGCGTTGTTTAGGTGAAGTTTTCTCTCTCTCACTCTCTCTCGTTTCTATCGGTTTCATCACGAGCAACGCTCGAAACCAGCGAGCCATTCAATATGCAATGATCCCACCTACGTGAAACACGCGGCGTATTTTCCGAGAATAGCCCGGTTATTGGAAAATTTAATTCCTTCGCGAACGTCTGTGACAACTAGACGATTTTCGTTTGCCGAAACCTGCCAGGCCGATCATAAATCATTACAACACTGGAAGAGTCTAAGAAATTCTAAGAATCGGAAAATTACGAGCGATATTTTCTTACGCAGGAATATTTTGAATAACTTTCATAAGTGAAGATGAAATAATGGTCCATATAATACAATATAATACAATACTCGATACAGAAACCTTCATTTAAGGGAAATCTATTAAAAGTTTATTCAATATGTGATAGAACTTATATGTTCAGTTTCTAAAACATTGGAGTCTCATTTAAATATCGTCCCCCCCCCCCCCCCATGCCAATACGATGTGCAAATATTCACTTTTTGGGCTTATTAGCTGGTTTGGATCACACATTTTGCTATCTAAGCTTTGCCAGTAACGGATTGGAACGCATGTTACAAATCATCTTAGGGAAATGAACACTCATAGAGAGTAACATGGATAGAGTAAGTATTCAAACATTATTTCTCCCACGTTAATTATAAACAAGGATAGCGAGTCATCGTACAACCTACGGTTTGATAATATGATCATTTTGGTCGCATCACGATCGTTTTCTGCTCGAGGGCTAATTAGACCGGGACATACAAATTATTCCCGATTCCGAACGGCAGTTATACTTATGCACACCGAGAAGTTGGTGCGCTGTCCCCGCGGTGCGGGACTCCCTGCGGTAGCGATCATGGTGATGACGCCGTTAAAGCTTTCATGACGTTACGCAAATAGATGGAATTCTTGTCTGTGCAGTTTTACGGCATTTTACCTGCACCTTCTGGGGAAAGTTGAAATTTAAAATTTAAATTGATTTAAATTGAATTCGACTAAACCTGGGCTGAAATTCCGTTATGCTAAGACCATGACTCAAGATTTCGGCCAAACTTTCTTTTCTCATACGCAACACTTACAAGTGCTCACTACTGATTTACATAACCCCCAGACTTTTTTTTATTTCCTCATAGGCCTATAAGGACCCGTTTGTAATCCCACAATCAGCCTTCCTGAGCTGGGCATGGGGTAAAAATCTGATTTTGGTCTGGTTCTCAGACAGCCTCATTGGGCTGAGAAACGACGAAATAAATTAAATTCTATTCTGTTCTTCTAAATATATACAACAGGTAATATATTACTTGTATTATTTAGAAGACTATATGTATGATGTACTACAGAAAATGGTGCAAAAAGCATTATAAAAAAGAATTAGAACTGCAGTCAATCATTCAGCGTATCGGTGATTCGACCGTAGGAGATTTTTCCGCGATCGATGTATCATCGCAGGAGGGGGGGGGGGCAAAAGTTTTCGCTACAGGTCCCGCGGACCTATTATATCTAAATATATTATTTATTTATTTTCGTAAATATTCAATTATTCATTAGTTTATCTTTCAAAACATTTTTTTAAAGCAGTCTCACGAACGAAGACACCAAGTTTTCCGCAACACAGAATATGTTATTTTCTTTTCCCTTTCCCTCCCTTCAAATATTAACATTTTATGGCATACTTTATTCTAATGTAATATTGTGTTACTCCAAGATGTATCAGAATAGGGATCTTGTGAGTTCGGCGCTCTACATAATGGTCACGAATTCATCGTAGATCGGCAGCTGTCCGCGTAAACTGGTGTATGACTTCGTATGACTACATAGATTCATCCATTCTTGTCTCTTATTCATCCAACATCCTACTACATGAGAATGTGAAATATATTTTATCACATCAGATTTTTTTTTACGCTAACCACCGATGTTAATGATAGTGTTTATCACCTATCACCCTTATTCGTAATTGATTGCGTACTGAGACTCATATCCATCAGCAGCAGAAGACTCTGAGGTGATTACATTGCTGGAATAAGAAAAATTTACCGAAAACCTTGATTATCTTCTCCCCGTCGTTTTCTTTAGGTAAAGTACTTAATGAGGACGCTACACACACACACGATCCTGCTACACAAACACGAAAGAAAGATGTTCTTCGCTCAGCAGATTTGAAAATCGAATCAAGTGAATTCATCGGAGGTTGATCTCGTTCGGTTAAACTGCGAAATTGCTCCGGAAAAGCTAGTTAGTTATATGCCATTGTGCTTAGCGTATACGCGTGAAGGTTCGGTATTAGATGAGAGATGAGGATTAACAGCTCGAGGAAGTGTTGCCTGAAATTTTCGACGGGACTTTGCCGAGAGAGAATTAAACCGAACATTCCTAACACACCCCCCTCCCCCAAAAACTGTCTTATATGCAAATTCGATGAATATTAATCCCTAGTTGCCCAGTAAACCGTATCCTCGTTGTCAGATTCAATCATACATAAGATAAATGAAACTCGTTGCAGCCTTAAGATGTTCTATGGATACTTATAGATGATGTAAGACGCAATGAGAGTTGATCCTTTAGCTTTACAGCATGAAATTGTTGTAGTGAAATATTCTTTGCATAGGGCGTTATTTAATAAACGGCTCTTACGGAAATTAATCTTAAACGTTAATTTTTTCATGATAGATAAACAAATTTAATTGGAAATTTTCTACGATATCGTAATACATGGAATATTAGTGAGTAGAGGTGAATGAAGTGCGGTGGATATATCTTTTCTGGTGAGTCATTTAATAGCCAACAGCAGTGGGGCAAGATGGGGCATGTGACCCCTTTCTGGTCCTGGGAATTTTAATCTCTTATATGGAAAGGCTGCTCTCAAGAAATTTATAGCTTTTTTATATTTTTCAAGAAAAGACATTTCATAACACTAATTTTAAAGACATTATTTTGAGCTAGTTTCTGCATTGATGCTTTTAAGAAACTCTTTAGCGTTCGATTTTTGCTGGTGAACTATGCGTGAAGTTCCCACAATGGTCAGAGATGGCTCAAAAGCACACGTGTCCCCTAATTTTTGATAAGGCAAGTGGGGATGATTGTTAACCCTAAGTTGTTGTAGTGAAATATCACGGTTCGTTGAGAAATATTGATATGTATTCCCAAACAATGATACAATGTTATGATTTCTAAGAATAAATGGGGTAGTTTTATATTGTTCCAAACTGTGTAATTCATATGCATTTTATGCGTTACCTATAAGTAACATTGTCAGTTATAAGCATGATGGGGACAGGTTATATTGCAATGATGAAGCAACTTTGTACAATATTTTCTCTCACTCTCATGTGTAAATATCAAGCAAATGTTTTATAATTTTAAGATTGATAGTGATTGGACTTGTGGTTCTAATCCAGAATTTTCAGAAAATTCAAAAGAAAAAAGTTTGTTCAAATTTTGAACCAAAATATATGTTTTTTAAAGAAAAAATTGACCCGCGAGTGCTTTTATACTACTATATTGCTATTTAACCGTCATGCACCTCTTGGACATTTCTCTGAGGATTTCTAATTGCTTAGTGTATTTCAGAATGCGTTTGTTGCTTTCGTTATATAATAAGTGTAAGCACAACTACAGCCTGTAAGCTTGTAGTTTTTCAACATGGAGATAATAAATACTTCTACAGTTCGGTAAGCTTTGAACTAACAGAAGCTACTTCCGTACGGGCATGTGCACTGACAAAGAACACAAAAGCATAGCAAGAGCAAAACGAATTCCACAACATTCGTTTTGGTGAAGTAAGGCATTTCATCGAACTTTGCCAACTCATATGAAAACTTTTTTCCAGTGAAGACGAAACTGCTCGTCTTCACTGCCTTCGGATGATACTCTGACGTGGATGGTTTAAATGAAATTGTTTGTCATATTTACCCATATTCTGTGCAATATATAGATTTATGCACTGTAAATACATAGCTCAGCAACCAACGTGAGTGCACAGAAATAAGCCGGTCAAAATATTCCTAGGAGTAATTGCGGATAATATTCATGAATGTACCAAGCAAAAACAAAGAAAACCATCAGCTATCTTTGGGCTTGGAACCACAAGAAAAAGTTTCCAATCCTTATGCAGGATAATAGTTATAATCCGTGTGATCACTGGCGTGAATACGAATCAAAGGGATGATGCGGATCATGCAAAAATTGGTACCACTCAATTGCGGTTTGCTCAAATTGTAAAAAGGATTAATGTTTTGTGACACATAGGAACTGTTTCAAAGCTTTCCGTATCAAACTGCGAAGGGTTCAAAAATATGTACCGTATTATGTTCAAAAAACTTGAATGCGTATCTATGTTTATACTTCTTTTTCTTCTTATTATGCCAAGTTTGCGTTTTTCAGCAACATCAGTTGCGTTTTTGCATACTGCTTCTGGGTTGGTAATTTATAGGCAATTTACCTGTAATTTTTTTTTCAAATAATTAACTTTTTTCTTCATATAATGGTATATATTCGAGACACCTCTTTTACTCCATATTACTCCACAATTTGTGTTTTTTCTTTGTATATTCTTATGTTTGAGTTGAGGGTTAAGAAAGCCTCGGGTGAAAATAAGATGATATAAGACAGTGGTGGCCAACAGCTGGTCCATTTAGTGATTTTGTGCGGCCCGCGACAAGGTAAATGTACCGTGAAAAAAATTAAGTTTGTGACCATTGTTTGAACTACCGGTTCCAACAGCAGATTCCTTGATTAACAACCTGCTTACAAACTCCTTATTTCTAGCGACGAAATTAATTTAATAACTAACTAATTAATTCAATTCATAATGGAGCGGCTTAGAGCGGACACCAAAGTTGCACCACTGATGCGGCCCGCAACACTATAGCTGACCATTATTTTGGCTTCCACGAACAGAAAGAACTTGGCCACCTCTGATATAACAGATACGGCAAGGGGTGAAGGGGGGGGGGGGCACAGATAGTGGAATAAATCAAACTTTCAAGTGAAGGTGGAAAAAAATGTGAGTACTTTCAGGATTCAGCAGAATTGCCCATAAAACCAGGACCATCTTAACCATGGGTTCATGTGGGCATGACCCGGGCCCTCACATCCACAGGGCCCCGTGATGAGATCAGGTAAGAGTACTATATGATTCTTCTCTTACTATGATTTCCAAATATTACTATGTTAGCTGTTACTTCCATCTAAGTATGGGAGGCCACAGAAGATAAATTTGTCCGGGGACCTACAATGTTGAGACTGCTATGCATGAAATCCCCTCAAGAATAGAAGCTCGATGAATTCTTTTATTTTTGAGGAAGAATAGAAGAACGGAAGCCCAGGGAAGGTGGATCCAAGGTGATGTGTCGATTACTCACTTTCTGGATCCGTGCCTGGCCAACAACATCTATAAACCTCCACGCGAAGCTCGTGACTCCATTTCACCTATAGTCATTGGCTATACCACAAAAAAAGGGAAAGATGGCACATGCGTCGGATTGCTATATCCAATGGCTAAGGTTAAATGACAGTGCCATCACGAGCTTCGCGCAGAGATCTTCTGCTGTACATGGCGTTGGCCTAGCCCAGGGTTCCAAAGACATATGTTATTTATAAAAATTCTGTTCATTATATATTTTTGCTCTATTCGATAAGTAGAAAGGTTCTTGCTCTTGAATGAGAATGGGGGAAGGTTACATACTGTTTCGTCGGCCACCTCCTGTCACCAGATTGTCCCGTCACAAGGATATCTCGGGTTCTTCGCCGGGGATTTGCAGATGGGCACACAGGAACGAGGATTTGAGAATAAATAAATGCCTTTATTTACATAAACTAGAAGTACTGCTAAAAAAACAGCAGATTTTCAAACGTACGTCTTCCAAATTTAAAGACTGATTTGCGTATATATAGGGATTTGCTTCATTGACCGCAATCTTTCGACAAAAAATTGTTAACTGAAATGTTTGTTCCGAAAAACAAATCCTTGCTTAATAATATGTTAGTTTTGCAAAATTCATTTAAACATGTCGATGTTGTTTTTAATTTTTATAATTTTTATGCAATATGAAATTTTTTTTCAATCGATATTTATAAAAGTTTTGTATTTTTATAAAAAAATAATTACATCATTATTACCAACAATAGTGTTCGCATTATGTTATACAAAACCATTTGTAACTGCGAGTTGCGATGTTATAATATATGTAAGTAGAGTAGCTTGCACACACGCACTTCTACACTCTGACTTCTCCCTTAAATATATATACACCTAACTAGGGCCCTCTCAAACGAGATTTCCAAATACAGATGCAACTATGATGAGGAATGTGATTTGTCGAAGTAATAAGCAACCGAGAGCACTGCAAAGTCCTCAATGATGGAATTCGGAAGTTAGTATCCAAACACGGTAAACCATGGGAGAAATAGGAAATAAAGTGAACGAACTTTTGGAGCATCACTGATTTACTTCGTACTGACTGCTAATATAATCGTGTGAAGTGTCATTATCGTTGTGTTTTATCGTTGTAGGCCTGTTGCTCTCTGCGGCGTGACTTTTTAATGGAGAGATCGGCTTTCATTCGCACCTCGAGGTTATTAACCACTAAAAACAAACTTCAGCCGACCACCACTGTGGCGACGGTAAGGTTCGAACCCGGACCTCGCGATGCGAGTCCGTCACTATGACCATTCGATCACCACAACGGCTATTACAAGAAACCAGAACAAAGAAATAGGAGGCCAAAGAACTCATATATACACAGATGGCTCGAAAACTATCTCCGGAACAGCATCAGCATATGTAGTAGCGAAACATCGTAAGATCATCGAGTGCTGGAGTAGTAAGCTAGAAAACGACAATAATATATTTCAAGCTGAATTACTAGCGTTATACATGGCAACCATAAAAGCTCAAGAATTCCAACGAGCAACTATAATCTATAGCGATAGCCTTTCAAGTATATATGCAATACAGAACCCGATGACCATCCATGCTATGGCTAGGGAAATTCGGCAGGTCCTGCACAAGAACCCACAAATTCGCATATTTTGGATCAAAGCGCACGTGGGTGAGTGGGGGAACGAAGAAGCAGACGCAATAGCCAAAGCAGCGAGAATCAATGGCACACATTTAATTAAAATATTATTACCATCGTCAACAGCGAAACAAAAGGCAAGAAAAGAAATACTCAATCTATGGCAAACCCGATGGAATGATGCCAAAACTGGAAGAAGTGTCCACAAAATAGTACCAAAAGTTTCATACAACGCAAAAAATTGGAGCAGAGAACTTGTATTTTTTACAACCAATCACGGACCTTTTCCAAATTACCTTCACCGCTTCAAAAAACGAGGAACAGATCATTGCCTTTGCGGTGAAATCGGCACTCCCATCCATTACTTGACAACATGTGCATTAACTGCACATCTAAAGCACATGGCTGTGCATGCTGCTGGAAATGCCACACTCTGGATCAGAGAGATTATTAAAAACAAAAGTAGAATAAATAAAGTCAAGACAATAATTAGATGTGTAGAAGACAATGAAGACAAAGTGATCCCACGGACGCCTTATCAGCCTATAGCACAAGTATAAACTGCACCACCTTGCCTCTCACAAAGAAAAAAGAAACTGATCAACTACAAAGAAGACTGACTGATAGCACAAGACCAGTATAATGTCATGGAAATCCTGCGATTTAAATTGAGGATGAAATCGATTATGAATTTTATCTGATTTATTAGTGATTTCAATATGTGATTTAGGATATTATACTCGAATTAAGATTTAATATGGAATATATAGGATTATATGTTTGATTTCCGATTGTATACGTAGATTTGTGATCTCGCAATTGATTTTATACTTAGATTATGATTTTACACTTAGATTATGATTTTATAGTTGTTATGATTGTAATGTATATTTTGTAATGTATGCTTTTTTTATGAATAAATTGCCAGAGGTATCCAGTACGTGTGGACAATGAGCCGATATTGCCATATGACGATGTGGCCTGAGTATCTTTCGGGTTGACGGCTATTACAAGAGACTTTTCTTTCTTTAAAATCGAATACAACTCAGGTCTATCACCATCTATGGGTGATTAACTACGAATTCAGTTGTGCCGGAACTGTAACTATATGTAGTGTTTGATTTTTCAAAGCTGTCATCTATATTTCAGAAGTGAAGTGAGCGATGTGTAATGATTGAATTACATTTGTACTGTTTGTAGGTCTGTGCTCTCTATGGCGAGACTTTTTAAAGAGGAGATCGGCTCGCATTCGCGCCTTCAAGTTGGAAACCACAGAAAACCAACTTCAGTCGAACGGTGCGACGGTGGGATTCGAACCTGGGACGTCACGATGCGAGTCCGTCACAATGACCGCCCGACCACCACAGCGGCTATTACAAGAGACTAAAAATTTTATGATTATCTTCTTAACATTTTAATTTAATTTTTATTGCAAAGTATGCGTAGTGCACGTATATCATGCACGGGCAAAAATAATCAATTGGTTCAATGAAGAGAAGAAAGGTTATACATTTCTTCCATATTTATCAGACTTTCAAACATTATTTGGGAATCATACATAATCACGGGCAAAAGTGACAAATGCAATGAAATTTAATCAAACTTTGTTTATATTGAGACGATTCGTGATGATGAATAAACACCGGTGCGCCACGTTCACTTACAATAACGTATACATTTTAACATCAAAACGTATAAGAACCAATTTTGACCGAAGCCAAATGTAAATGTATAAATGCAAAAGTCATATAAACGAAGTTACACTGTTTGTCACACCTCCCATTAGCGGATGAAAATTGTGGCCCCATGGGTGGCCGTTATCGAAAGCTTCTACTGTATTCCATTAAGAAGAAAAAATGAATAAAACTCCTTAAAATAATTATGCAAATTAACACATTATCATTATTATCTTTTCCAATCGGGAGATTAGTAGTAATTTGTTTGGGACTATGTGCATTAAGACTGCAAAAATAGCAAAAAAATAATGTTTTTTTGGGACTACCATAATATGAGAGCAAAAAAAATGGTTCGCGCCAAATACATAAGAAATGTGCTTATTATTATAAAAATTCCTCACCCAGTAAAAAAAATAATCGTAAATCCTTGGTAAGTTTTTTTATGTAAATTTTGTTTTCCAAGACTGCACTCAAGAATAATTTACTCCGTCACTTACGTATCGTAGTAATGGCGCTTCTCTTAAACCACCTGGGTCGAAAATAAAACAACATAAATTTTTATTAAATTTCTAAGATTTTATATATATATATATGTACAATGGAGATTCGTTTACGAGGGAAAAAAATCAATAATTCATAAAAGTGATTATGGATTATGTAAAAAAAAAGTGCTAATTGCGAACTCCATTATTTTTAGTGGTCTAAAAAGACTGAAAGATAGCGACGCTAATGACAAAACTAATTAATGGGTATTATCAGAGGTTTAATGACTCGTTTTATTCAATATACATTAAAACAGATTCCATCGGGTTTTTTTTTTATGCATACATAGTCATTTACCGTAATGAAGTGATATGTATATGCATTAGAGTCGGCCGGAGAAATCAATATATGTCGAGTTATTCGGATGTTTTTTTTTCATTCTCATTTTTGATATAATTTTTATACCATTGAAAAGGATTATCGTCATTCTTGTAAATTAATCGTAATATATGTATTATATCATTGATTATTTTTGTGTTCATGTTATAAATAGGAATAATTTCTCGTTGGTATGAAATAAATATACATATATATGCATGGAATGTGATAAACCGGTTTAGATAATAACCGGCTATTATGCATACTTTTCAATCGCCTTGGTGAGTTTGATACCGTTTTTATTTTACCGGCGAATGTGCATAATACCTAAGCGTCGTTGATCAATATTGAAAAAATTACCAGTTTTACCGGTGATTATGCATAATTCGCAAGTGTCGTTGGTGAAACACTTGAAATTTATTGCCTTTATCTGCCACTATGCATGATACCCTAGTGAAAAAAAATTTCCAAATGAAACTAGTATGAGTAATGAATATAGTCTCACTTGGATATAATGAAAACTTTTACGATCGTACCCCTATATAATGATACAATACACGTATGAATCATCGTGTATTCATTTATTTATAATGCAGTACGGTTTATTATGTTTACCTTTGATGGGTACCATCGTGTTTACGACGCTTGGGTATTATGCATAATTACCAATAAAAGTGAGAAATTTAGGGATAATGCAGAAATATATCAAACTTACCAAAAACGCTTTAACGTATCATTCGTTATTCATTAACATATGCATAATAACCGCATTTATAAAATTTACTGTATATGCTTATAATATTTTCATCACCGTATATGCTTATGGCAGCATTAAAGAAGTGACAAACCATTGTAAAGGCATATACATGTCTGAAACGTATAGCTAAGAAACCTCGGTAACCAAAGTAAACATTCAGAAAGTGATTGTTGAGGCCCGGGAATCATTGTTGCCCGACAGTTTTTTTGCACATTTCGGGTATTTTCCCAGCTCTGATAAACTTTTAAAGTAGCCTATCATTGAAGACGGGTCCCGTTTGTTATATATGCAAAATTTGGCGACGATCGATCTAAAATTGTGGATCTTTATTATTTTTTTTATTTATTTAATAATTCAAAACAGCACACATAAATACATGAACACAGATATACAAAATAAAATAAAGACAACAGAACAAAAAACAAAACATACACTATGCAGCTCTTAGGGACCCATTTGGTCCGTCCTAGAGCTTAATAAATATTATATATAATAAACGGCACGCTTGATGTATGGATGTGTATGGAGAACATCATTTGTATGTATATAGTATTCATGTGAAAATGTATTTTTTTTATGTATTAATACATTTAAATTTCATGCGGAAAATTATTTTCAATGTGGAATTGTTTTTCTACTTCACGAATGATCAGGAATTATTTTTCTATTCTTATTAGTTCTATTCAATGGAATTATTTCTCTATTTAAAATATATAATTCTTTTCCTATTTCACGTGGCATTATTTTTATATTGCTGGTCCTCCATGTTTGGACTGGCTGCTTGCGAAATGGAGCTATCTGATTGGTGTTTTCGGCAAAGGCACTCAGCTTTATTCTGGTCACGACGTTTGACTTGGACAGACGTATATTTTTTCTTAACCACTGAGAAACCGAAAGTTAAGATTTGGTTACCGATAAAAGTGGGATCCTTGGCGAGCGTGATATTTTTCATCCTATAAAGACGACACCCATAGCGTGTCGAAATACATCAGAAGTTTAGTATTTTCCTTGTATTTGCCTTTTCCGTTGGCGATTTGTCTATAAGTGGGCAAAGTTTACCCGCTCTTCTAAACAAGAGTATTATTCTCAAAAACTATTGAAAGGCTTTATTGTTCGAATAGTATTCGCCTTCTCATCAAACTGAATCTTTCGTCTCGAATAAATACATCGGACAAATATATTCTTATAATTACACATATATCCGATTGAATACATTTCCCGAATATAAATGAAGATGGTTCATCAGAAGATAATTAAAATATCTATCCTCGCAATATTTTCCGAAGGAAAAATTGAACGTATTTTAATCCTTCCCCCATTCCAGGAATTTCAAACGAGGGGGGAAAAGAACTCCACGTGAAGCTCCTTGTGATTGGACAAATTATCATCTCTCTCACTTTGCACAAACTTGCTCCATCCAACCTTAGATAAGCCCAAAATATCTGGTGTTCATTAGGTTTTGATATTTTCACCACTTCGGTCTTTAATTTCCTCCCGACGAACGTCAAATTCATACTTCCCCCTACAGAATGGCACAAAGTATCGTGTTTAGCTTCTCCGCCACTGATCACCTATCCGCCATATTTTATCGGTTCTATCGTACGCCGCTGAAATTAGCAAACTATTCAATATATGCTCCGTTAATTTCACTTCACCTCTTGAATGGCGGTATTAAAATATTTAATCCTCGAAGCATCTGTGACAACAGGAATCCCCGCCTCTACCTCCGTCTGGATCGTTGCAGTAAATCATTTTTACTCTCTTTCCCTTTCAGTGGAATGTTCGATCTCTGGAGATAGAGAGAGAGAAAGTTTTGGTAAAAGTTTCAACGGAAGATACTTTGTTTGACGCTTATTTTAGGAACAGAAAAACCTGGCTCTTTAGAATTTGAAACTTTAAACACTCGTAAATTATCAACTTCAGCAAATTCACCTTAGGCATTCGGTAATGATTGAGAATTCGAAATCAGGCACACAACACTATATACGCACTTAGACTGTTAGGCATACGCATACTCACACAACTCATTCGGTAGTAAATTGTCCATGGCGATAGACGGGAGTTGTGCTCGGTTTGAAAGATGAAAGAAAAAAAACAACTCCCCGTTAACCCTTTAAGTGGTTTTTGAAATATTTTCATCCACATTATATAACTGCCGCATTGGAAAAAGAAGCTTGTTGAGAACCCGAGACATTTCGAGGTGACCGAAATAAAGCGGATAAAGTTTGACGAGGTATCTTTAGGATTGTTGCTGCAAGGGTTAACGGACACTTTTCTGATCGCTGGTCCCATGGAGAATAGGGATTTTAATTCATTTTACTCTTCGTTAGCGGATACGCTCGATAGCGGACAGTAAAATCAGTCTCACTCTAATTTTTTTTTTCCAAGTTCTAATTTTTCTTCATTCATAGAGATTTTGTTCAATGGTCATTATGTATAATTCCAAGCTCTCTCGTATTGTTAAATATGATAATCCGTCAATTAATTACTTATTATTTTACTGTATTTCAGTGAACCTGGTATAATTGTTTTAATTGTAACTTTATTCAAGAGTTACTGGTCGAAAAAAGCTAATTGTTATTCCTTTCAAAAATGTTGATGGCCTCAAACTATTTTGGTATTATTATTGACGATATGCGGTAAATGTGACAAATACGGTTAATATGGATAATAAACCAGTTATAATGTAAAAGTTTGATAAATTTCTCTATATATATATATTTATTACTTTTACCAATAATTATTCATAATACTCAAGTGTCGTAGGTAAATCGATAAATTTACTCAAGTCATCCACTAATACCGGTAATTATGCATACTTACCCAAGCACCGTTGCTAAATTTAATAATTACCAAAAATTATCACTTTTACCGATGATTATGCATAATACCCAAGCGTTATGATAAAAATAGCACAATCAACCGTACTATATGAGATATACTCTACATAATAATTCATTTATGTATTGCATCATTACATCAAGGTGCGATCATAAAATTTGTTATCATTATATTGGGGTCCGACTATATTCATCTGGACACCGATAATATAGCCGGATCCAGGAAAGAAATTTTCTCGATTCAGAGAATTTCCAGAGAGCGAAATTGGATGAATTGTTACAAGTCATGAATGAAATATGATCCCCACATACAATTTATAGGCGAATTTGAAAGCAACAAAACTCTTCCGTTGCTAGATGTCTTGGTTACCAAAAATGAGGGGAACTTTCAAACGTGAATGTACAGAAAACCATTTTCCGTTGCATTACCTACACATCACAGATCTTTTCACTCATACAAATAAAAAACTTCAGCTTTTCGATAGTACGTACATAGAGCTTTTGAAATCTGCTACAACAGTGACTTATTAGATCAAGATCTCAGCTTCATTCTTGCTATTTCCATAGATAGATAGATAGAACCACTCACAACCCCGGACTAACGCAAAGCACCTTACTTCCGTTACCTCAAAAAAGGCAGAGTTGTGTCGGAAAAGTTAGCAAAGATTTACAGTGGTGTCTCCTCTTGCCCCGTGCTCGCAAGTATCGAATGACTCGCGTCGTTCTCTCCATGAAGACAGCCATCAACTCGATGCAACGTACAAGCCATTTGACTAAAATGGATAGCTGAACCCCAATGACTAGGGAGAAAAATTACACGTGCGCCTAGTGGCATATAAGGGCCGGAGACCGCAGCCTGGGATTCCAAAAGAAGTGTGGAGAACAATTGTGGGGCAATTAAAAAGAATAATTTGGCATGTTGAAGTGGGAAAGAATTGAGAATGGTCTAATGCACACAATGTATGAGTTACTTTCTCCGACCAGATTTGCCATACTGGGGTTCCTCGGAGGGAGCATTTATTTTCTCAATTAAAAAAAAAAATTACATATGTTAGAATATATATACATTCTATCCCCGAAGCAGCATTGATCGAGGTTAAAATTTCACCTTACAAAACAATTTACATTGCATTACAATCAAAATAACAGAACAAAAGATTACTACTACTACTATTACAGCTTACATTATACCTCGGGCAGCACCTTTAACATCACGCGAGCAGGAATTTGATGCTACCGAGGATATTAAATAAGGACATAATTTTGCTTTAATAAATGTACATTAACATACATGCGTTTTATCAGTCTCCCAAATGTGTAAAATGTATGTAAAGTTACCAATTACAGTTTAAATGATTGTCAAGGGTAAGTGAAGTTGCCAGTTACGAGCAAAGAAATTCTGAAAGGTAAGAAAATTTGTCAATTACAACCAAAATAAATTTTGATGAACAAGCGATTTCCAGTAAAAACAATTGTGAAATACAAGTTAAATTGTCTATTACAGCCAAAAAATTGCTAAAGGCAAGTGAATTTACCAGTTATAGCCAAAAGAAAGGTTGAATCCATTAATTAATGTCATGAAAATAGTAATTACTTTTTTCGAAATTATCATTAAGCCTCGTTGAAAAAAGTGTAAGTAAAAACCGGACATTTGATGAAAAAGAATTGGGACTACGAATATTGCAAGTCATACATATTGACCCCATATATATCTCTAGCCCGCGAGGGGCATAATTACTGCATATCTGGTCCGCGGACTGGAAAGGTTATGCACTCCCTGTTGCAATGGATATAATCACATTTCACGGCCGTTATATGGGATAAAACTAACATGATGAAAAATAGAAATAAAATTGGACCTACCGTAACGGTTGTTATAACGAGCGTCTATTGTACTTTCTTGTTATTTTAGTGTGTTTTAGAATTCTTTGTAAAACGACACGTAAGATTAAGAGTTGACCCTAAATCGTTAAGCTCGACGACACGAAATTACAGTTTTAATTTATGACTATGCAAATCACGTTCGACAATAAGTGGAACGTACAGCGCATACGGATCACGGACTGATAGCAAGCCTCACTCAACCGTACAATTGTTATCAATACGACTGTATAGGCTATTTAGAAACTTTGATGTATGGAACAACAGTTACGATAAAGCCAACAACATATCCGTTGATTCATTAACTTCGATATCTTAATGAATAATTGAAGATTAGTCGTGAGCACGGAACGCATTTCGCTTCGTATTTTACGGGCATAATGATGCGAGTAAATGCGTTTCGCTGTTATTATATTTCACGTTACAGCGATTCCGGATTATTCATCAGTAACATCCGTGCACAAAGTCTCATTTGCTATAGCCAAGTTATGACTAAATTCGTATTATGCGAGGGCTGAGGGAAATATGCAAATGCGTGTTAGCAATAATAGACCTGTCACCGTCCTCATCACTGTCATCGTTTATGCACAAGATATCAGGTAGAGATGAGACGACAATTCGTTGCTCCCAAATTCAAAGTTTAGTATCATGGGGTTTCGGGAGCAGCGGGATGGGAAAATGGGTAAACGGTGTTCGTGGCTGTAAACGGGATCACGTCATTTGATGCAAGTATATGTGTTTCAACGCTAGAGATTTCTGGGATTAAAGCACAGAAATTTCTAAATATGTGTATGGAATTCATAATTGTACCTTCGAAGGAATTGAAATTATCCCAATTTCTGAAAAAAACTGATTATTTAATAGCGTGGTAATTATGGTCATTTTATGAAGAATTACGTGTGAAAAAGTGAATCTAATGATTAATTTTTTTAATATTTAATATTTTAATTTTTTATATTTTACAGTAAATCAATGGAATAGTAACATTATGCAGACTATATTGTTTTACCGGAACCGATGCAACAGTACAGGGTGTATCTTAAATTCGTGAATAGTTTAAAAAAAATCAGTAAAATTGAAAAAAAATTTATACTTGAATGAGGTTTGATTGAAGGTTATTCTCAAGAAGCGGGATATTTTTTTAGCGCAGAAAAAAAAATAATTCAAAGTTTTCTCGATAGAGAGCGCTGCACGAAAGAAAATCACTGGGAATATGCAAATAAGAGTCCTGCAAAAGAGAATGCAGTGTGTGCGATTAACAACTCACTTTCAAATTTTACTGTTACTGACGTTTTCATTGTGATATTTCAATTGGTATATAAAGCACTATTGACGAGGTCGTTTTACCACAGCCACGTATCGCTAGCTGAAGCTTCACGAACGTTTCGGACACAGTAGATATCGAAAAAAAGTCTAAATATGTGTATGAAATTCATAATTGTACCTTCGAAGGAATTAAAATTATCCCAATTTCTAAAAAAAAAATTGATTATTTAAGGTCCTATCACTCTTGCCGAACTGGTTTCCCTGGCCCCTCTATCGACAAAAATTTGAACAATGCTTTTTTCTACCAAGAAAATACCTCTCCGTGGGAATAACTTTTTCGCAAACCGCGTTCAAATAAGCCAATCGCTTCAATTTCTATTAATTTTTTAATTTTCGAACAAAACAACCAAGAAAAATCAGTAAAATTGAAAGAATTGTTATACTTGAATGAGGCTTCAGTAAAGGTTATTCTCAAGAAGCGGGATATTATTTCGTGCAGAACAGGTTTTAACCAGTTGTAACGTAAGATTTTAATATCGTAAATTTGGAATTACTCCGACGGGATAATAACACCACAATCCGAAGTTATATCTGGCCTGCAAGCATTATACCTTATAGCATAATGCTTGTAGGCCAGATATCTTAACAAGAGAAATGTCTGTCAAATCGGAGTATATTACAGAACTCTACGAAATTTCACATAAGGATAACATCACCGATTCCACATAAACACCCAGCATCCACATTGCCATAAATTTGAACGTTAAGCAGCAATACATATTCTTGATTTTATAACAATGGTTAAAATTTGCATAATTGAAATACACATATATATATACCGCATATACAAAACACGTTTTCAACACGAAAACTGCGATATCGAATGCGTTAATGAGCCAAACACTATGGTATTCGATCCGTTAAAAGTACCTCCGAGCAAACTTTTATGTCTATAAAACTAATTGAAATATCTCAAAACTAGGAGATATTCCCCCCAGGAACATTACTTAATAAAAGTTTGTCATATGTATAAAATATCTGATAAAATGCACTTTATTCCGTTCTTCAAAAATCGTTGTTGTCTGTAAAAATGGGATATGGGAGAGTCGTCACCTGAAATGGGAGTGGGAAAAGCTTGTACCGTGTGTTATAAATATACGCTAGTTTGCATGTGTTTCTCCGATATTTCGATATATAAATATATAACGGAATTGAATCAACAGAGAAATATTTTGATCGCAATTGTTGTACCCACGGTGAAACGGCAGATAAATGGGCAGAACGGAGATCCATTTCGTGCTCGGAATAATTAAATATTGATTGTCTCGAAAATCTCGCGTGTTACCCAGGAACGAAGTTTTCACAAAGAGATGGAAAATTTTCCAGGAGAAAATATGGGAAATGGAATATTTTCATTCACTTGTAAACGAATTTAGGTTCCGTGCGATTCTGACGCAGATCAATGATACAATTTGGGAACATCACTACGTATGTGGGTTTTATGGGATGGAGGGGATTGATTTTCCGCACGAAATCAAATCAAATAAAATGAAAGAATCAATGTATAATACGCGTGTGTTATGTGTGGAGTTTTTTGTTATATTCATGTGTTATTTTTTGAAATCGAGATTGCGAAATTATATAACATGACGTTTTTCTGAAATTGGAAAAGAAAATATTTTGGAAATAAGATAAAATATTTCTCTGTCATATATACAGGGCGTCCATAATTAAAAGGCCCTATTTTGAAGTAGCCTACAGGCGAAACCAGTTATCAGAAAAGTGTGAAATTTTGTGGAGGACTTTATGAAGGGATGGAAATTTGTTTGGGGAGGGGGGATTAGTTGCACATGTCGCCACCAGTGGGCGTTTCCCTTTTAATACCTGTAGTAAACATGTAAATTTACGCACACATAAAACCTAGAAATATTAGCGGAGATCTTGCTTCTTGGATAAATGTTTTTACCAAAACAGCAATTGCGAAGTAAATACTCTACGGAAGTATCAGACGTGGAAGAGAATTCGAAAAGGTCCAGTGAATATTAAAAACCTTCGGAGTATGATAACGAAATTTGAAACCACAGGATTGTTGACTGTTCGTCCTGGAAAAGGAAGAAATCCCGTTTCTATAGACACGGTACAAGAGGTTTCGCTTCAGGCGGAAGAGGACAGGGATTCAAATTCTCGTGGTAGCACTAGTGTCAGGCGTATAGTACGGGCGTTGGATAGGCCACGTTCAACTGTCCATAAGATCATGCGGAATATCCCCCTATATATATAATATTATCCGTACAAACTTTCACTTTTGGAGCTGTTTCTTCAATAATTTGCGGACCGGTAAAAAATAAATTTCTAGGAGAAATAATTTGCTGTCCGGAAAAAATAATTAAGTAGGAGAAATAATTGGTGGACCTGCAAAAAATAAATAAGTAGGAAAAGCAATAAATTGCGGAAATAATTTGTGGACTATCAAAAAATAAATAAATAGGAGAAATAATTCGTGGACAGGCAAAAAAATAAATAAATAGGAGAAATAATTCGTGGACAGGCAAAAAAATAAATAAATGACAGAAATAATTGGCGAACCACAAAAAATAAATAAGTAGGAGAAATATTTAGCGGACCGAAATATAGATAAGTAGGAGCAATAATTAATTTGCAGACCATTTGTGGAACAATATCTCCAGTTTCGAATTTCCATTATTCTACCTGCTTTAAAATATAACTCTATGTTAAACTAGTGCATGAATGTGTCGAACGACGATTTCTCTGAAAAATGTTTAAAAAGACGTGATAATAATTAAATAAATGGATAAACGTATAGGACGTAGCCCATGATAAAGATGCGTAAAAAAATTCAAAACTCATATCTACTTCATCTAAAGCAGAGAAATTAAAAAAAAATCAATTTTTTTACTGTTATGACAAATATTAAAATTACATGAAAAAATTAATTATAATATTGAATAATCCCGGAAAATATAAATAAACATATAGAGCATATAATTGAGTTAATTCCCAAATTTTTGAATGTTTTTCTCAAAAGTCATTACTTATAAAACGATTAAAACAAAAGAATACACAATTAGTACGAGACGATTAGGAATATTAATTAAAAAATTGATGAAATAAACATATAGAAAATGATCACAGATAAATATAATTTTTTATATATAATTTTTTGTTTAAATGTTTTCAATAAGTCGAAAACATGGGGTTAAGTTATGGAACTAATTAATGAACATTATCGAGGGACCCATTGAATCATTAACTTGAAGATGCGGATTAATTAAATATACATTAAAATTTTTCTGTTATACAAATATCATTTATGTTGTTACAATTAAATTGAAAATTTGTTTACGTGGATTAAGAAAACAAATGTTAATACAAATTCACGAGTGATAAAATATATAATTTTTCACTTTTTGTTTTCTAAATAAATATTATATTTCATCGAAACAAATAGAACAATAATGTTGACAACAATTTTTTCTAATGACAATATTTTCTATTTTTATGCTGGTGACGAGAAATGAAATTAAAGTACATCTTCATATATTCCCCAGTTATCACTTCTTGGTTACAGTTGATAACAATGGTTATCAATTTTTTTAGCGACGGTTATCAGCTGTTTTTATCAACAGGCATGAACTGCTTATAAACACCGGCTATGAGTTGATTTCATGAATAATTTTCGACAATGGCTATCAAATGTTTTTAGCAATGAGTATCAACTATATTTTTACATTGCCTGTCAAATATTGGTCAAAAATGATTATCAACTATTCCACAACAATGGTTATCAAGTGATTTTGCAACAATGATTATGGGCTTTATTCTTGAACAATGATCATCGAGGGTTTTAACAAAAATTACCAACCGTTGCGCAATATGGTTACCAACCGTTTCTCTTACAATAGTTAACAACTGCTGTCCTACAAGGTTATTAACTGTGCAGTATCATTATAAACAAACAAAAACAATTGGTTTTTTTTTAAACTTTTTCAGCAATGAGATTATGAGCTATTTTTAACAAAAGTTGTCAACAATTTTTGACAAAGATATGAACTTTTTTCACCAATGGGGTTATGAACTTTTTTTCAACAATATTTGTCAAATTTAGATCAATAATGTCTGTCAAATATCGTTCAAGAATGGTTATTCTGCATCACTATTCTTCGACAGTGTAAATTCACTATAAACGCGAGATCCACTGCCTTTCACATCATTAGTTGCTATCTTCACACTTAGCTAACGATAAACAATTAGAATTGTTATCAAGATATACAGAAGACTGGATATTGTGAAGATATTTATTATTTTAGATGTTCATTTTTTAAGGAAGGAAAAAACTCATCTCTGCCTCTACCGGGAGTCGAACCCGGGTCCCTCGTGGAATTGTTATCAACTGTTTATAAAAAATACTTATCAACTGTTTTGAAAATGCTTATCAACTGCTTTTGATAACGATCAATTTTTAAGAAAGGTTTTCGGCTGTTTTCAATAAAGATTTTAATTTTTATTCAACAACTATGGCCAAATATCGGTCAATAATGGTTACCAACTGTGCCAACAATCGTTATCCACTGTTTTTCAGAGTGATTTTCAGGATTTTTTTTCGACAATGATTACCGACTGTTTCCCTACAATAGTTGTCAACTGTTTTCAACAACGACCATCAAATATACTGTATGTGATGAAGTTATAAATTTACAAATACGTACACAGAGTATTATTTTTATTTGAAAAGTCTTGAAAAGATCGGCCCCTCTATAAGCCCCTTGATAGTAGCATTCAGTGCATCAAGGGTATTATCGCAAGAAAGCCCTACGTAAGGAACCTTATATTACGCGTTAAAGTCTGGCTATCCGGATTTCCACACAGCGTGCAACGTGAATCCCTTAGCGCTGCACGGCGTCCATTCACCATTAGGAAAAGCGGTACGATTGTTTTCGCACTGAGTGCAACATGCCTCACGCCAGCGCTTTACGTGGTTGGCCGTGATGCCCGACGGCTTTTGGAAGTGTGGAATGCCTCGTGCAAAGCGCATTTCGTCGATCCTCACTTCACTTTTGTTGTGTTTTCATTCCCTTCATTTCTGTCTCCGTTTTTTTATTGTGCAAAATGGAGAAAATACGTTGATACACTGGCGACAGAATAGACGATGCACCACGCTAGGAAAATACAAACGCGTAGCGTGATAAAGTTACACGTTTCTGCCAACGTGAAATGGGTCCTATTCGTTTCACGCGGAGCAGAAAAACCTGCTCCTAGGGAAACCTGGCTTAAATGGTTAATTTCCACCTTAACGCGCATGTACGAAATACAAATACAAATACAAATACAACGCCACAACAGGCAAAATGCCCAACGAGGTGGCTGATAAAAAGATGCCCATAAAAATATGGATGTCATATGTTTCAAAAATACAGCAACCCCATTAAAAATGCAATTAACACAAATTATAAACAATATATACACATGATAAAATATTATACAATGCCCATAAAGAATACTTATGGTTGTCTTATTCTAAGAATGGATAGCTTCTCGATTTACCCCAACATGTTTATCGTATTTCTTTTTAAACATGTCAATTGTGTTACAATTTACTACCTCCGGGGGTAAGCTATTCCATTTATTAACAACCCTATTAGAGAAAAATTCCCTGCGACACCATAACCTTGCATTGTCCCTCACCAATCGATACTGGTGTCCCCTTGTAAAAGCGGTTGATTGGCGGTGTACTAAAAGTTCATGGTCCATCCTATCCATCCCATTGAAAATTTTGAACACTTCGATCATATCTCCTCGACACCTGCGTTCATCCAATGTAAACATATTCAAAAAATGAAGTCTCTCTTCATAACTCAAGCCCTGTGTGCCAATAAGGACACGCGTAGCTCTTCTCTGCACCCCTTCAATCAAGTCTATGTCCCTCTGTAGTTATGGTCTCCAAAACCTTACCGCATACTCCAGTCCAGGACGAACTAAGCCTCGAAAAAGCGGAAGAATGACTTTAGGAGAACGCGAAGAGACCTTTTTGAAAATGAGACCAAGCATTCTATTCGATTTTTTGACAACCGCTGAACAATGTTCAGAAAACTTAAGTCGCTCGTCAATGAGAATTCCCAAATCGGTGACTCTAGTTGCATCCGGGATAGTGACACCATTCAACTCGTAAGAGAACCGTGGGTTGTTCGAACCAAAATGAGCGACCATGCACTTATCTACGCTAAACGTCATGCTCCATTCATTTGCCCATGCTGCAATCTTGTCTAAGTTGGTCTGGAGCAACTCCCTATCGCTTTCATTCCCGATTACCCCCATTAGCTTCACATCATCTGCGAATTTGCTAGTAATTCCATCGATACCCTGATCGAGTTTGTCGATAAAAAGTGAAAAAAGTATGGGGCCAAGGACACTTCCCTGAGGAACTCCACTTGTGACGTCTGTCCAACCAGAGAATTCCCCGTTCACCATAACTCGTTGCGACCTATCTCTTAACCACGATTCTATCCAATTCAGCAAGTTGCCCCCTATTCCAATCTCGTGTAAACGCTTCAAGAGTTTG
Organism: Pholcus phalangioides; assembly: GCF_987345545.1. Lineage (NCBI taxonomy): Eukaryota > Metazoa > Arthropoda > Arachnida > Araneae > Pholcidae > Pholcus > Pholcus phalangioides. The sequence continues at coordinate 5,408,855 of NW_028301628.1, read as the reverse complement.
CCATGTTGGACCCGATCGAATGCCTTCTGGAAATCAAGGTAAACAACGTCGACATTATTGCTCTTACCCAAAGCCTTAGTCACGTAATCATAGAAGCAAAGGAGGTTAGTTACACATGACTTCCCCTTCCTGAACCCATGCTGATTATCCGACAATACATTATTCTCGTCTATCCACTTCACAAACTGCCTTTTGATGGTAATTTCCAAAATTTTCGAGAGGGAGCTCGTCAAACTCACTGGACGATAATTAGACACCACTTCTCTACTACCCTTCTTAAATATCGGAACAACGTTAGCCAGTTTCCAATCTCTCGGGACGATACCCTCAGCAACACTACTCCTGTATATCTGTGCGACTGGCCCCAACAATTCATTAGCACCTTCCCTGAGAACCCTGGGATAGATATCATCTGGTCCTGGTGCTTTGCTTGCACATACATTTCTTAGAAGATTTAGGACCTCCACGTCTTCCACTTGAATATCGTTGAGGGTTTTATTACCCCATGCAACACCCGTATATCGAATATCATTACCTCCATTAAAAACCGACGCGAAAAAGTCATTGAAAGCACTACACATGCCTACATTGCTCTCTACCTTAGAGCCTCCTATCGAGAGGGGACCAACTGTCCCCTTACATCCATTATTGACGTATCGAAAAAATGATTTTGGGTCAGAGCCAATGTTATCTGCCAACCTAGATTCAACTTCCTTTTTGCTATCCCTTATCGCTTTCTTCAACAGTCTTCTTTTATCAGTAAACAATGATAGGTCACCACGTCCACTTTTATACTCTCTGAATGCTCTTTTCTTTTCAAGATAAAGGTTCCGCACGCTATCCGTGAACCATAGAGGGTGTGATGTACAAACACGCTTTTTTCGAACAAAGGGTATGACGTCGTGCAAAACAGAGGACAGCTTCGTACTAAATTCTTCCCATTGACTTACCACCCCTACTGATTCCAACCGGTCTTTGAAAACTTCCGCTAACCTTCCTCTCAAAACATCAAAGTTAGTTCTCCGAAAACAAGGAACCAGTCTTTTGTTATCAACCTTACCCGAGGAAAAGTTACAGTGAAATCTGACGATACGATGATCACTGGAAGAAAACTCTTCCCCCACCGAAACATGTTCAACTAGATCCTCAGAACTAGTAAGAACTAAATCCAAAATAGCAGTACCCCTTGTGGCTTCTGATACATGCTGATACAAAAAATTATCGAGCACCAACTTAAGAAAGTCTCTTTCATACTGATTTCCAGATGAAAGTTTCTCCCAATCAATACCCGGGTAATTGAAATCCCCTAGTATGAGAACCCTCTGTCGCTTACACATGTAGGAAATTTCATCATGCATTTTGGCAATGTAGCTTTGATCCCTATTCGGTGGATTGTAACAAACCCCAACAATAAGTTTATGACGTCTTTTGCTCTCAAGTTCAACCCATATGGTTTCAATATCACTTCTCTGCACGTTACACTCTCTAGCCTTCAAACAGGATTTCACGTATATCAACACTCCACCCCCTTTCCTATCAGATCTATTTCTCAAAAAAGTATCGTATCCTGAGATGTGTAAGAAAGATTCATCCCCATCGTTTGCCCAAGATTCTGTAATGGCTATAAGATCCAAGCCCTCCACAACTATCATAGTTTCTAAAAAATCTTTCTTATTACCCAAGCTCCTGGCATTTATTAACACACATTTTAATTTGCCCGGTGGTTTGTTGTCAATGGTTTAGTAATCAATCCACTTACTGATTTGTCTCAAATCCACGTAATTTGCTGATCATTCCGAGATATGGCAGAAGTGATTGATGTCTTCATCGTACATAATATGCATATTCGCTGAAGATCTCGGTAAATATGAGGGGTTCACAACCACAACAGACCAAGTTCATTTTTTACAAAAAATGTGATAGTTAGCTAAGGAGGTGCAGCAACTTCTGTTCTGTTCACTGCCATTGTGAGCTAAGTATGTAGTTCACCTACTTTCTCAGGGATGACGTTTTTTTCACAGTTGGTGAAGTATTACATAAAACATTCACAGCCATACTGAACCAAGTCCATTCTTGATTAGAATTTTGATTTCCTCGTTGCTTTATAACATTTTCACGTCAAAATGAGTTGAGAGTTTTAGTCTTCTGGATAGGAAATTGCTCCCGATTCATCATATGAATCATGGGATGACAAATTTGTCAAAGGTAGGTACCTAAAATCGCAACTTAGCTTGGGACGTGTTTATAGATGTTAAGTGAAATCTGAGACCATGCTTGATGAATAGCACTTTCCAATAGTGTAAGATTGGATGATTGTGGATCTACATGTGTGATGGTTGATATTGTTTAGACGTTCATGAATATAACGAATATAACGAATTAAAGGACCCAACGCATGCCAGAAAAGCATTCACCATACCGTCACATCGGCCTCCACCAGCATGCAGGATTGTAGCACTTGCTTTCATGCTTTTGATCTGTGTCCTCCACATGTTTTCCCGCTCATCTGAATTCTATAACTCTGAACGTGATCCATCGGATCAAATGACCTATTTCCAATTGCCAACTGTCTAGTTACTTCCAGGTATTTTTTTTTCTTGTTAGTTTCAGACAGCAACGGTATTTGAATAACTCTCTGGCTTCCATATCCCATACGATGCATTGTACGGTGAAAATGTGTTCCGAGACACTTGATCGGTGCAAGTTTCTGTACTCTTACCGTTCTGTTGCCTTTCACATGTCTGGAGACTCTATTCCTCTAGGACATTATTCACTTCTCGGTGACGACACAAAGCGTAAAACAATTAAAACATTTTAAACATTTAAAACAATTATTAGTGGTAAATTTTTTATTATAAAAAATTCTATTTTCTCTTATATTAAAGATTATTTGGCGATTACATTTTCTCGTTTCACTACTAAGCGATATTTTGCCAATCAGAATGAACATCGACTCAAATCGGTATTTAATCGGTATCGGTATTTCAACGCGCGTTATATATAACATTTCCTTCAATTACTCTAGACAACGCTCGAAACCAAACGTGTTGCTTCCTATCTGTTTATGCGTCAAATAAATTGCGGCTGTTAATCAATACAGGCTAAAATATGTTAAACCTTCAGGGGTTTGGAAATCAAATACTGGAATAGCAAACTGAAGCAGTGCTATTCTATGTCAAACAAGTTTATGATTATTGAAACAGCTGATCAAATATTTTCGGATTGGTTTAACAATATTACAGTAGAGGAAACTGCGTAATGAGATTGAAGCTGCGTTTTGAGCAAATAAAAGTAAATCCTCGTCTAATGTTGAAGGTATTCGTATTAATAGCTATTGTGTCGGGAGCGAGACGTTAGTAAAATTACAATAGTGTGTCGTACATGTTATTTATTTTTTTATCCAATGCATTAAGCGGATAGAAATAGTTTGACTGTAATAAATAATTTTCAAAACAGAAAATTGCTTAATGGATCATATAAATGAAATAAATTCGTGAAAAATACCAAGTATTTTAAAATAAGTTCCGTTCTTCGAACGAATATCTCAGTAGATATTATACTTAAAAACTCGGATTTTTTTGTTGGCATCGGGAGAGACAGGGTAACAACATTCTTATTTGGTTTTGGGGCACACGGAGATTGTATGATAAATTTTTGTTTTTTTATTTCAATAACTTTACAACCCCTTACAACATGAGTGACATACACATAGTGAATATTACGCGTTGTTTGGAAACTTTTTCTAATTTGCAAGTACACCTCCAGGATCAACGGTTCGCCAGTAAAATGTCATACCCGTGTTTGGTTTGTTGTGTGTGCGTGTGTACGCGCGCGTGCGCCTTGTATATATATACAGCAAAAAACATAAGAAACAAAATGTTTCTGATGATGTTAAGCGGGGGAAGATGAGCATTATTTTACCATCCTTTCCTCGAACATTTTTTGTAAAACGAGCTTTTACCGAAATTATGAAAAAAATTAAAATATGAAAATTGAGGAAAAAAAATTAAAAACCACGTAAAATATAGCAGTTACTCAAAAATTTGAGGACAAGGAATGTGATCGATCCATTAAAAGTAACGACAATAAAAAAAAATCAAAATTTCTACCTGAATTTCTTCTATTTGGATGGAAGTATCATAACAGTGTGAGACAATGACAAACGCCAGCAAGTCAAAAAACGTGAGTGAATTTCGAACTTCATATATGCATATTGCACTTAGAAACATGTAATGTTTTGTTCGGCAATGACTTTCTAATTAGGAATTAAAAGACAAGGTGTAGAAGTATAAAAATTTAGATTTTCTTATTTTATGTCACATTGCTTTTTCAATGTCGAAACTGGTACACGTTTTGAGCATTTCTTTAAATCACAACCATACTTCTATGTCGAACGGATGAAAGAATGCCTAATTGAGGAATGCATTTACGGCACACCCTGTATAGCAAATCCATCAGAAATATAAATCATCATTATAAGCAATTCATGCACGCCCATCTACGAAATTTTAATCATGGACAATGAAATCTCGCTTTATCGATACCCGATATAACGATAAATTCCTCTCTCTCTACAACGATATTTTCAAACCTTTATATGGAATTGCCTGAAGTCTAATGTTAAACTCCTCTCCGCTGTTGACTAATATTCGGCAACCATTGTCGAGAAACAGTTCATAGTAATTATTGGAAACAGTTCATAATCATTGTTGGAAACATTCGATAACCGTTGTTGAAAAAAAACAGGTTATAATCATTGTTGAATACAGCTGACAATCATTGTTAAAAACAGCTAATACAAATACAAATACAAATACAACGCCACAACAGGCAAAATGCCCAACGAGGTGGCTGATAAAAAGATGCCCATAAAAATATGGATGTCATATGTTTCAAAAATACAGCAACCCCATTAAAAATGCAATTAACACAAATTATAAACAATATATACACATGATAAAATATTATACAATACCCATAAAGAATACTTATGGTTGTCTTATTCTAAGAATGGATAGCTTCTCGATTTACCCCAACATGTTTATCGTATTTCTTTTTAAACGTGTCAATTGTGTTACAATTTACTACCTCCGGGGGTAAGCTATTCCATTTATTAACAACCCTATTAGAGAAAAATTCCCTGCGACACCATAACCTTGCATTGTCCCTCACCAATCGATACTGGTGTCCCCTTGTAAAAGCGGTTGATTGGCGGTGTACTAAAAGTTCATGGTCCATCCTATCCATCCCATTGAAAATTTTGAACACTTCGATCATATCTCCTCGACACCTGCGTTCATCCAATGTAAACATATTCAAAAAATGAAGTCTCTCTTCATAACTCAAGCCCTGTGTGCCAATAAGGACACGCGTAGCTCTTCTCTGCACCCCTTCAATCAAGTCTATGTCCCTCTGTAGGTATGGTCTCCAAAACCTTACCGCATACTCCAGTCCAGGACGAACTAAGCCTCGAAAAAGCGGAAGAATGACTTTAGGAGAACGCGAAGAGACCTTTTTGAAAATGAGACCAAGCATTCTATTCGATTTTTTGACAACCGCTGAACAATGTTCAGAAAACTTAAGTCGCTCGTCAATGAGAATTCCCAAATCGGTGACTCTAGTTGCATCCGGGATAGTGACACCATTCAACTCGTAAGAGAACCGTGGGTTGTTCGAACCAAAATGAGCGACCATGCACTTATCTACGCTAAACGTCATGCTCCATTCATTTGCCCATGCTGCAATCTTGTCTAAGTTGGTCTGGAGCAACTCCCTATCGCTTTCATTCCCGATTACCCCCATTAGCTTCACATCATCTGCGAATTTGCTAGTAATTCCATCGATACCCTGATGGAGTTTGTCGATAAAAAGTGAAAAAAGTATGGGGCCAAGGACACTTCCCTGAGGAACTCCACTTGTGACGTCTGTCCAACCATTCCCCGTTCACCATAACTCGTTGCGACCTATCTTTTAACCACGATTCTATCCAATTCAGCAAGTTGCCCCCTATTCCAATCTCGTGTAAACGCTTCAAGAGTTTGCCATGTTGTACCCGATCGAATGCCTTCTGGAAATCAAGGTAAACAACGTCGACATTTTTGCTCTTACCCAAAGCCTTAGTCACGTAATCATAGAAGCAAAGGAGGTTAGTTACACATGTCTTCCCCTTCCTGAACCCATGCTGATTATCCGACAATACCTTATTCTCGTCTATCCACTTCACAAACTGCCTTTTGATGATAATTTCCAAAATTTTCGAGAGGGAGCTCGTCAAACTCACTGGACGATAATTAGACACCACTTCTCTACTACCCTTCTTAAATATCGGAACAACGTTAGCCAGTTTCCAATCTCTCGGGACGATACCCTCAGCAACACTACTCCTGTATATCTGTGCGACTGGCCCCAACAATTCATTAGCACCTTCCCTACACTGACAGCTGACAATCATTGTTAAAAACAGCTTACAATCATTGTTAAAAACAGTTGACAATCATTGTTAAAAACAGCTGACAATCATTGTTAAAAACAGCTGACAATCATTGTTAAAAACACTTGATAATCATTGTTGAATACAGACAACCGAAAACTTGTTAAAAAAACACTTGATAATCATTTTTCTAGAACAGCTGGCAAAGTTTTAGTGGCAATCAAAAACTTCTTACAAAAGTTGCGAAAATTTCGTTTTTCTATTAGAAACCGCAAAAATTTATTGGTATTAATCTAAGAGCAATTATATTCAATCATAAAAAATATTTAAACCTGTCAGATAGAATTTCTTCTCTCATTCATTCAGAATAAATGCTGGAATTATTTTCCCGAATACATTCAAATCAAAAAATAGTAAAATATGTTCATTTATTCACAAAAAACACCCTATTTTTTTTTAGAAAAATCGTATTTGGATAAAAAAAAAGAAAAATATTAAAAGAAAACTGAAACCTAATGACAAAAATATTGGGTAAGTAAAGGAAACAATTTTCAGGAAGATTGAACTTATTTCCAAACATTCGTCTTTTCATAAGAAAAGCAAACAGGTTAAAGGTATTTTTCTTATTTTTTTCATATCCATCATTGCTTGCGATTTAAATTCCAACAAAAATTGTTCAAATATTTGATATGGGTAAACTATCAACGTCTTTGAATAAACATTCACGTATATAACAAAAGAAAATATCATACTAAAACAAGTGAGAGCGGTCCAGGATAGTTAGAAAAAATCGAATTTTACACTGAATACCCATGATTAGTTCCACTAGTTCAGTGTGTATACAGGATTATTTCTATGTAGTATAACTACATATTCGTATATAATCTTTGATAATAATTTTTTGATATAAATTCGGTATGATAGCATTCTATGTAATGAAATATAGTGGTTTTTATACACTTTTATGTACTCGAAATTATATAATGTAACCAAAATAGACATAAAAAACGAATAATTCAAATTAAAAACAATGTTCATCTGATTTAGTTTTCAAAAATAATTGAAATTTTGATGGTAAAATTTCGCATAACATCTATGTGAGAAAATAGAATGCATCTAATGACTATAATGTTCTAAGAAACACGAAAAATATCTGATAATGTCCGAATAAACCAGGAATTATTTCTAATAAATATAAGAACATATAAAATAAATAAAAATAGTTATAAGAACAAATGAAAGTAAATATTAAAAAAGTAAAAATAATTATTAAAAAAGTAAAAATAATTATTAAAAAAGTAAAAATAAACATAAAGAACCAATAAAAATAAAGTTGAAAGCAAATGAAAATAAAGTTAAAAACAAATATAGAAATGAATATATAAAATGTGAAAATAAATATAAAAGCAAATAAAAAGATAAAGAAATAAAATTTCAAAAATGATGTATTATACGTTTCATTACGTTGATTAATTCTAATATTTCCGATATTTTATTTTAAACTGCCGGTCATTGAATTTTTTAAAATATTTTTAACGTAATTTAGAGCTTATGATTTAGTATCATCAAGATTTATTATATTTCACGTGACTTTTTTTATTAAGCACGCAAGGCTTGATGAGACTGGCACTACGGTAACGATTCTGAATAGACATACTTTTGTTATACGTACATATCAGGGATTCGAACCCAAACCTGCTCAATCACAGTTAGAATGATAAGGTAAAAACTTTGCTCGGGATTCCTTTCGGTTTTTTCGAGCTAACAGGGTAGAACTGAATGTGTGAGTGCGCATTTTTATTACGTACATCTGCAAACAATAATTATTGATATCATTAAAATACAGGGTGTTTACAATTTATCTCCCGTACTCTGAGTAGTTTTTCTCAAAAACTAAACTTATACGAATGAACAGGCAGGAAATATTGCAACAGGAAATGTTTCGATTTTTGACCGGCTGATAAAGTGGCGTTTTTAATTGGATTTTCAGCATTCATGGCTTAGAGGGTGGGTCGTAGTGAATTTCTTAAAAATAAATTTTGAGTTCTCAGCCTTCAAATAGCATTGAAATTAACAGAAATTGATTATAATAACATGTAAATGCATATAAATGTACGAAATTTTAATTTTTTTAAACATTTTTTCCATCAAAAAAATAAAATATTGGTCAGCTGGAGGGCATAGGGGTCATCCCCCCCAAACGTACGTCTCTGATCCCAATAAGCCTTAGGAGGTGGGGGAGAGAACTGACGAAATTTTGATGACAAGGAGGGAGCGGAGTTAGAATTTTGCTGACAATTGCCGGCGGGGGTGTCAAAAATGGCTAAAAATCTGCTGACGTAATACTTGAACGGACCCTAACTCGAAAACGGTGAGCGATAGAACAGGGTGACTATGGCGTTTCATGTTCCACTTGGGCTCATCTATCACCGATATTCGTTGTGCAGATGATTCGCAGTTCACCCTATAGTACTCGTGAGTAAACCTGACACTACTCGAACCTATATAACGCCCGTTCCGATGAAATTATTCCCTTGAAATTTGGTATATACAGACCATAGGAAGAAGAAATACGATAATCACGTTGGGGTAAATCGAGAAAATATCCATACCTAGAATAAAACAACCATAAATATAAATCGATAAATCTCTCTCCCACGGTGTCATTAAGAAATCCTAAAAATTTATATGTATTCGGAAGAGATTAGTTTTTTTTCTGGAGAACGAACTCAATTGAATTCAGATTTTTAAATTTATATAAATTTTTTCAAACTTTAAAAATTCATTAAATTCTAGAGAATGGTCATATATATCCAAATTCGTGGTGCATTTTCTTAACACATGTCGGATAAACATTTCTGCTAAATCTCAAAAATTTTTGGAAGTATTCAGAATTTGATAATAATTTCAGCAAATGATAATAATTATCATTTGCTAAAATTAATGATTCCATCATTCATCATCGGAAGCAAATCACTGGAAATATACAAATTAGAGTCCTATAAAATGGAAGGTTTACAATTAACAGCTTATTTCCGAATTTTTCATTTAAGATTCTTACATAAGATTTTCACTGTGATTTTGATATTAGTGTTTTTTTTGGGCGTTTCGGAATTATAAGAGATTGATGAAAGGTTCAGTTCCAATCACTCTTGTTTTGCTTTCATACAATGAATGAATGAATGAACGCCAGAACTTTGCCACTGGACTTATCCCGTTGCCGAGATCTCTTCCAGCTTTTAGTTAAGATGAATGTACACATATTAGGATGGAGGTATGTTTCAAAAGCAATTGAGCACCCCCCCCCCCTCCCATGCCATCTCATCTGTTATCTTACACTTGCCATATTATATACACAGGATACAAAAACAAAAAGAAATGAAAATCGTATTGTGAAATATATATATATATATATATCCATCGGAGCGAGTCATCTCGCTTAACACCTTATTGGGTTTGATAACTTGCGACTAGAAGCCAGCATCAGTTTTATTGGGTTGAGTTCACTCGCTCCGGAGGATTTAAAGAAAATATACAAAATAGAAGTATTGTGTGGGGGAATATATATAATTAGGGAGCACCCGTGGCATCTCGCTTAGCACCTTATTTGGTGAGCAACATGAATACGACAATATGAGTACGCACGTGTGTTGTGGACATGAAATGCATGAACAACTTGAATAGAGGAAAGTTTGCTTTCATACAGCAGCCTCTATCGACAACAATTTGAATTAATTTTCTCTGCACAAAAAAAACCCTTTTGTGAGCACAGTTTTTCTTTAAACCGCATTGAAATATTCCGATTTCTTCAATTTCTATGAACACACTATTTGTCACATGAGACTTAAACCCTGTATAACTATCATTTGAAAACTATAATGAACATATAAAATTCCAAGGAAAAATTCTAAAACTAATAAATAAAAAAAAACTATAAATTGAATTTTTACAAATATAGATGTCCAATTCTTGTTAATAATTGTATAGGGCCCTTTTCTTGGAGTCAAGGGGGGAAACGCTTTTGTTTGGTTTAGAGATTTCAGCTCGAAGATCAATCTGACATTTATTATTTAAGATAGGAAGTATTTACCGGGATTTATCGTGGAGAATTCGTGCCAACAAAACTTGGATATAAGCTGAGAGATATTTCTAGTTTTTATTTTCAAATCCCTCTTTTGTCGTTTCTCCCACTTCTCTTATTTTTTCGGACGAGAAAAAAATCTCAACGAAACGATCTTTTGAGAAATGTTTTAGGACGTAAATAACTGCTTGTCAAATAGAATAAAGAAGAGGAAAGAAAAGAAAATTGAAAGATTTCGTCGAAATAAGGAAAAAAAAAACAGGCAAAGAAGGCATTTCGCAGATCAAGATTTACAGTTTCATTTTCTTCCTTTTCAATCCCTTATATACATTTATTTCACGAACGTTAAAATTGCATGAGATATTCAACATACGTACCTTTTTCTTCTATGTGTATTTATATAAGTTATTTTCCCCTCTCAAAAGAAGTCACATTCGGTTGGTGATTTTCATTTGTTGTTGATGCCATTTGTATACTTTTCTGAAAAATTCTTTGAGTTGTTCGAATTCAACAGCTGGAAAAACAGAATCTATCCACGTATATCCATGTGCAGTAATGATTTATTTTTCTTCCATAACTCGGAAAATATTCTGTTATTGAAAACAGATGACTGCATGAAAGAAAGTGATTTTCAATGTAAAAAATTATGGACAAAAATTTCGACCGATACTAATCGATATGGAAGTGGATATTCAAGATGAAAATAAGTATGCTTACTTACTTACCATATTTTTCTGGATGTAAGTTTCTTGTGCAAAGATATGATCCAATATGAAACCATAATATGAGATTTTGTGCTGTGAAAGGAAATATTGTCACTGATATTGATATCAAACTAATTTTAGTAACTGAGAAAAGCCCAATAAGACAGTGTTATAAAGTGTGACATGAAATTGTTTTGAAAATTGAGTATCTCTGACCAACGAATAGACTGTATGCAACAGTCTATTCGTTGGAGTCGTTTTGGCGTAGCTATGAGGCAAGACAAGTGGTATCTCAGAGGTCTTCAACCTTTTTCTAGTCGCGAGCACTGCATCTACCCATCATCAAAAGAAGAGCACCCTTACGCGGTACGTTTACAAATGCATTAAATCAGGATAATTTCAATCCTTGAATACAATTTGTACAAAATATTAAACTGGAAGGTTGATCAAATGCTCGCCAACACCATATCGGATATCAGCATCGAGCACACTGAGTGATTCAGGAAGCACCATGGTGCTCTCGAGCAAACGGGTTGAAGATGCTTGTGGTATCTCATACAGTGTTGTCGCCGTTTTTGCAGTTTTTCTGCCTATTTATAGCCTGTTGCGCTTGCGTGAGCTTTTACTGGCGTCAATGTCATGTACTAGTGTAGCTCCTCGCGTATTAGTCTTGGGCATCGGTGATGCGTGCGTGAATATCGTATTGCGAGTAAGCTAGCTTTCACCTCGGCCACGAATCGCTGGCTAACGGTTTACGAACGTTTCAGACAAAGAAGAGCTTTAAGAAAAGTTCATGCTTAATCTCTTATTGCGAACTTTCGTGCATCGCCCTCTATCGAGAAAAATTCAAACTATTTTTGGTGTACACTTCTTTCAAATATACCAATTCTTTCACTTTTTACGAACTTTTCAACTATTTACGAATTTATGGGATGCCCTGTATGTGGAGATATAATCAGAATAATCCTCCCAGCTAGATGTTAACTTGGAATTTATTTACTCGAGTACTGCCTATACTTATGATCAAACAGAGAGCATCCCCCTTACGGCAAGGGTGCTCAACATTTAGAAGGCCGTGGGCCACTTCACCGGTATGAAAATGTCACAGGCAAGTGAACTCAAGTACTCGACAGTCACTTGAGTGATCTGGAACTGTACGGTGGGCTACATAAGTGATCTGTGAATGTGCTCCGAGCCGTTAAAATGATCTGGAACTGTGTAGTGAGCTTCTTTTGTGATCTGTTAATGTACTGTGGTCACTTGAAAGATCTATAAATGTGCCTCGGGCTGCTTGAGTGTTCTGAACATGGTCATGCGAACCACTTCAGTGAGCTGTAAATTTGTCGTGGGCCACTGAAATGGTATTTGAATATATCACGGGCTACTTGCGTGATCTGGAACTGTGCCACAGATGACTTAAGTGATTTGTAGACATGATGCGGACCGCTTGTGTGATCTGGAACTGTGCCGCATCACTCAAGTCATTTGTAAATTAGCCGCGGGTCAGCTAAGAGATCTATAAATGCGCCGGTTAATTATAATTTTCACAAACTTATATTTTCAGGTCACGTGCCCCATCGTATTACTCCGAAAGTCATGAGTTGAGTTGCAACTCATGACAATATGGCATGGCGTTAGCATAGGCAACGTATATGCTTGAAATCTGCATAATCGTAATTTCTGAATGCAATTTTTACATAGTTTTCAGTTAAAGAGTTCATCGAGTACTCGCGAACGCGAAATCTTCCATGAACATTGAACACTCTTGATGCTTCGGGGTGCACCATGTTGCTCGCGAGCAACAGGTTGAAGATGGCTGGTATGTAGGGACATTTCTTCCATTTCCTCGACTATCCTTTGAAACTTAAATTTATTAAACACATCACAGTAGACACAGATACAAAACACATATCACGTTCTAAAGATTTCACCCAAGGGATCACACGATCCGTCCAGGGCTCCGTAGTTTGTACACACTTGGCAACACACCATTTTTTTTAAATATTTGACATTATTCAAGATATATAATCATGAAAAATACACACATTTGTTTCAATTTTCTACTCAACAGATCTGGTTGATTGTGTAAATATAATTTCGTTAAAAAAAATTTTTACTACAATTTTCATAGGTGCAATGTATGAAAATTGTTTTTGAGCTACGGTTTTATAACTGTGTTATTGGATTCCGATTTGTCTAGTCTGTCTGGTATTTGTTTTACTTTGAAACGGGCAGAGTTTTTCCTGAATAAATAATAACGTTTTGTAAAGGTAAAGTTTTTGAATAATGAATCTATTGTAGAGCCTCAATATTCTTTATATGTATTATTATTATTATACGTTGCACATTGGCTCTCTAACAAAGCACGCTCTGGTCACGGGGAAGAATCTCAGTACATTCTGTACTGAAACACGTGATGATCATGTGAACAGATGCCTCTTCGGAGGGTATATATTTTAGAAACGTGTTGGGTCCGAAGGGCCATTTGTGTGTGAGAACACCAGATCAGCTCTAGTTCTCACACGAGATGCATCCACGTCGTCTTTTTCTCTCTATTAATCTAATGTAAATATGTACCTGTAAATATCTTCTTTATAACCTTAATTAAATATCATGTATCTGAAAACCATGTCTCGTCAATACGGAGTCATATGCGCTACCGTAACCCTTAGCACTATAATCATTATTGCAGTCCTGGATCATGGAGATTTTTGGGGGATATATCATTAATTACTTTTCACAAAGATAGCATTTGGAACATGTCGATATTAGAGTCATCGTCTCCACCACAAACTGCAACTGTATATTGTATAATTGGCAGAACCCAAGCAAAATATATTGTTCTCTCAGAAACATTGGAGAAATGATATTTTTTAATGAGTAGATTCTGATATTGATGCATTTAAGTTTATTACTTATTGCTATTGCTTGGGATTTCCATTTAAGATTTTTATTAAGTCTGATACCCAAATAGTTTAATTCTCTGATTTCTGATCACAGTTACAACATTCTCTCTGGCAATCGTTTGTTATGATATTGGATTTTGATAGGCTCTACGTTTTTATTAGTGTATAACTATAAATGAATAAATTTCGTTTTTTTAAGGCTCAGAGTTAGCTTATTACATTTCAACCAACTTGGAATCATCAAGATAATAATTCCGCTTTATTTTTGATAGTTGAATGGTATTTTTTCGAAATAAATAAAGCTGTATGTATCATCGGCGTAACTTATTATGTTCCCATTTAATTGCAAATATTGAATATCGTTTACATAGATTAGAAATAATTTTTTTTTTCTTTTTTTTCAGATTTCATCATGTCCAGCATTGGTTCAAAAGAAGTATTGAGGGGGAATCGGTGAGTCGAATTGTGTTCGATTCTACAATAAAAAGTCGATTACATGTAAGTCCTTTGAATCAAATCCTAACAATTTGATTTGAGGAAAATTCACGGACAGAAAAGTCACAGCTGGGAATGTTCAACGAAGAAAGATTCACCGGTGGAAAAAAATATTCACGGATGGAAAAATCAATGCTTGGAAAATTCACCGATATCAGCTTGTCACCAGTGAGTGAACAAACAACTGAACATGTGAGGGAATACGTGAGTGACAGAATGAGTTGGTGAATAGACTAGTGAGTGAAGGAGTGACTGACTGCATGGGTGAGCTAGTCAGTGAGTAACTGTATGATCGTGTGTCAGTGACCATATGAATGTCCAAGTGAATTCCGTATGAGTGATCGAGTGAGTAAGCGATTGATTGGATTAACTACCAAGTCATTAAGGGATTGAGCGAGTGGATGAGTTAACAAGTGAGTGATTGAGTTAACAAGTGAGTGATTGAGTTAACAAGTGAGTGATTGAGTACTAAGTGACTATTGACATACTAAGTGACTGAGTGCGTGACATACTGAGTGATTGAGTGAATTAATGACTGTATGAAATATCAGGTGCGTGAGTGACTGAATGAGTGGCCAAATGAGCGATTGACGTATCGAACGGTAGTGAGTGGGTGTTACCAAGGAAGTGAGTGAAAAAACGAGTGATTGAATGATTGTATGAGTGACATAATGAAGGACTTAGTGATCATATGAGTGACCAATTGAACGACCGCATGAGTGCCCAATTGAGTGATCGCATGAGTGAACCAGTGAATGGGCCAATGACAAAGTGAATTAGTGGTTCACCGTGCCACTTACTCCATGAGTGACTGTGTGAGTGAGTGATAGAGTGAGTAGGTGACCAATATAAGTGACCTATTGAGTGGGTGTGTTATTCAGAGATCGAGTGAGTGACAGTATGAGTGATTTCTTCACTCTCTCAGCATCTCACTCACTCTTATACTCATCTGCTCACTCACTCTTATACTCATCTGCTCACTCACTCTTATACTCATCTGCTCACTCACCAATTCTCTGGTCGTATTCACCAACACAGTTTAAACTACAATCCTAGGTTAAATGATTAGCGATCGACACGGATTGGTTAAAATCCTCAATTTATGTATACGGCCGTTATGTATTCTATTACTCAGCAAACAGCTAATCCACTCACTCACTGCGTCACTTTATCGATGCGTTGCTTTTCGATAAATCTTGGTAGCGGTGATTTTTTTTCGTACACGTGAATTGTCATTTCGGAGTGAATTGCGTGACGGTGAATTTTCCTTTCAGAGAATTGCGTCGCGGTGAGTTGTTGGTGATGAATTTTCCGCTCACACAAGTTAATTTGATTTTTTTGGTCCATTCAATTTTTTTTTTACTATCAAGAGTTTTCCAACTAAACCAAAGATTCATCAAACCGATTACCATGCAATTGAAAATCAATGCACCCGCCTTTGATTTCCCATTTAGTATTGCTCATAGACAGGAAAAAAAAGAGTAAAAAATGTTTAAAAAATAACCTTAAAATAATTAAGAAAATATAAAGTGATTTCAGTGATTTTAGAAATTTATTCCTCTTTTATGTTTTTAAAAATTTCCGTTTATCTCTGCCGAATACTTGACGCAATTAAATTTCACTTTTTTTTCCAGTAATTATTTATAAAAGACGCACGATTCAATGACTTTCAATGCTTAAGACATGGATGCCGGTTTAATCAAGCATTTAAAGTTGATTTAATTTGTTTAATGTTCAATTATGCACACTTGCATTAACACAACGTTTTTCCTCTTTTGCCATAAAAAGGGTAGTTGATGCATGCATAAACAAATCTCAAAATATCCAGGAACCTGTAAAACCTATAATTCTATAAGAATTACGAATTTAAAAGAAGAAAAGTGTAGGAGAATCAAAATTAATTTTATGTACGTACAAAAGAATATAATTTATTTCCCCTGAATTTCATATAGATGTTAATTTGTGTTGAAATTATTATTTTTTTATGTTTCATCTGTTTAAAAAATGGTTTCTTCTGAATTTGTATAAAGTGACTTCATTTCATTATTCATGAGAATGCGATGAATTTTTCATTAATACCACGAGTAAACATTATTGTCATGCCAAAGTGAAATAAATCTTTACCTTCGAAAGAAAACCAGTTTTCATTTCATTTTGTTTTTCATGACAATAGGTAATTGTGAAGGAAATGTTCAAAATTCTGTTTGAGCGAAGGATTTCGTGCTTAAAAAACACGAATTTTGAGAAAACTTTTAAGAATAATACTGTGAAATGCCATGATATCAAGAATTGCTGTTTTCAAAAAGATTTCAGCTGCAAAATATAACATTTAATTAATTTTGTATGAGTTCTTTTGACTTTAAGAACTTCAATGGCGAATATAATCATTAAAAAAAGACGGAATTCCATCTGACAATTTGAAATAATAAAGCATTTTCTTTATTTAAAAATTCAAACACAAACAGAAAAAGTCACAACAAGGAAATTACTTTAATAGTGATATCTCCACACTATATATACTAGGTAACGTTCTTTGTTTTTGTTTATAAGATAGAAGCTCTACACAAATTATATTTTCAGTATATGCACTTTTTATGCCGGTTCTTCAAATTATATATTCTTTTTATATGTGTTCGTTTCAGTAAATGTGATAAACCGATTTTTATGCATACTCAATAACTGTCTTGGTTAAATAATCACTATTTTCGGGGAATAGTAAGGTGCAGGCGAATTAAGTAGAAGTAGTGGTACTGCATTTCTCTCCACAAATGAGGTTATTTATCATAAGCAATAGGTACAGTAGCCACCACTTATAAGAATCAACCGCTTTTTAGAATTAAATTGCGAAAATGAAAACCAAGTTCTGTTTAAAAGTAGGGAAAACATCGGTTAAAAGACTCAGATTTCCACTTTTAAGTATAAAAAAAAACCTTCAAAACTGTCAACGTTCATCTCGGTAATAGGAACTTACTGAATACAGTACTTTTATTTATCACAAGGTTACAGTCGAATCTCGATATATCGAATGTGCTGAGGCCGACAAAAAAAATTCGAGTTATCGTTAGTTCGACTTATCGGAAATTCCGATTTCAAAGTAGGGAAAAAAAAGATTTATTCAAATAACAGTGCTATTTAGAAATATCGTTTTGGTAAAGCATGGGAACTACTGGTGATTAAGAAATTCGAAAAGATAAGTTATTCTAATTTAATCATATTTAATTATCAAATGAAAATACTTAGAAATAAACTAGACGTCCATATTGTATCATGGAAACGGACGCATACATGATACTTGTTTAATTGAAACGAATCATAAATAAAGTGTATACAAGATAATTTCCTGTTTATCTCACATTTTGCAAGCATACAATGAATTTGCTAAATTCTATTGCTAATTGCTGCTTTTTGAATTTCTCGCATTCCCGAAAATTCGATTTAAAGGAAGAAAACTTGGAGTTACATAAGGGAAAATGTTCTCGGGCTGAGTGGAAACTTCGAATTAAGCAGATTTCGAGGCATCGGAGTTCCAGTTTTCGTGAATTCACTGTATTTGGAGGACTATAAACTAGAAACCATTAAGTTTTTTTTCAAGGAACTTACTGATAAGCGAATTTCTGGAATTTATTTTTCTCATTGACCCCTTCCCTCCCCCAAACTCAATTAAACCAATCTATATGATCCATCCCATGCTGCGTGGTTCCTACCGCCTCCTTGGACCATTAATGTCCACTTTGCGAAACATTGATATAGTTACGCACTCGGGAAAGAGTACATTAGTTTTACCATTATTGTGTAACATTTTTAGTGAGTCTATATTCATAACGCACGATGTCTGAAGATAATGATATGCTATGGATATTTAAACTAAACTGAAATTAGTTAATTGAGCTAATAATCCATAGCATATTGTTAAGAATTAATTTTTTTCTGTTTATAAGAAATTCTAAGTTTTTTTTTTTAAATTTTTTTCGTTTTTTATACTTAAAAAAAATCATAATCTTGGCTTGAGGTCCTCCACCATTGCATACTCCACAGGTAAGTGTGCAAAAGGAACAGGAAAAAAAATCGCCATGTATAAGAATCAACCGCTTATAAGAATAATAATGGCTGAACCAGACGTGGTTCTTATAAGACGCAGCTTCTGTCATTGATAATTGCATCGACTATTTTCAGCGTTTCCGGCGAGAATCGGCAACGTTCCGTATTTACGATCCTATTTAACGTACTTTTATCCATCAAATTTTATAGACAGTTTATGAATGCCACTGATTATTATATATTTCATCGAAGACGACGGACTTGTAAATGCCAACCTCGTATGTAACGACAGGTTTAGTATGACGACAAACGTTTATAGAATATCCAATTTCGTTATAACCGAGTTTGACTGTATATGAGTATTTATGAGAGTAGGAGAAGAATGTTACACATAACGAACATTCATAAATAAACCATCACGTACAATTGTTCATATTTGATCATGTTATAAACGAAAGATATAAATCATTCTGATCCATCGCGAACAGAATGGCTTACGAGAGATAAATGATGAATCGGATAATCATCAGTAATGTATTTATACTACACAAAAGTTTTTTCTTGAGATCCCATACGAGATGGGAGAAAGTGTTGTTTTTATTTCTTATTCAATAACTTCAACTTATTCAAAATTGATGATACCTGTTTTCTCTGAATTTTTCCTTTTTTGGAAGCAAGTTAAATATATTTTCAACCTTCTTGAACAATCGATGATGCAATTTCGGTTTCGCTAGTTCAAGATGGATGTTTTTAGTTCTACATGAGTATCTATCATCAAATAAAAATGGTGTTACGGTAAATGTTCATAGTATCTAGAATCATTTTGAAAAAAAATAATTGAATTTTAATGGTACGTTGGAAATTGAATACAAAATACTATATTAAGATATTTTTGAATGATAAATTGTTCAATTTAATCTTGCCAAATGATCTTATTAAATTATTTGACTGAATTATTCCGTTCAGGAGATTGGATGACTTGATTTCAATCTCACAAAACCGAGACATCTTACATATTCTCGCCACACGTCACCAGTTCTCGCGAAAAATCCCCGGTTCCCATCAAATATCTCCAATTTACGCTAACTACAGTCGACGCTTGTTTTTACGGCCCTTACATTTCCACCGAAAACCTCCATTATACAAAAAAAAAGAGAAATACAGATACTACCCGTGGCAGAAAGTGGTCGTTCACCCATGAAAACACTAGCTATGATACGTTTAAAACACAAAAAAAATTGATTTTAACAAAAATTTTCAATCCATCATTCTGCATTTCGAATGAATGAAAGAAATCATAGATTTATTACATTTTGACCATGAAAATCAATTTATGAACTTGTAACACCCGAGAAAATTTTTTTTTCGATCATCTCAGTTTTGACGAAACAAACTGAAAACCAAATATCATGGAACAAACAGTCTCATGGGTTGTGAAGCTGTTCTTGTTGATTTTGTTCAGCGGCTGAAATCGTTAAGAATCCTTGATATAAATGTACATTTCACTTTGAATGGGATAAAAATATGGATAAAAATAAACACCAAATATTGTGCCAAGTAACGTCAAACGTTGCGATATTATTTGGCATGGCACATGGGGAATAGAAATTGATTAAAAAAATTTCTGACCCTCACGAGAAACTGTAGTCTCCTGATGTACTTTGGCGTCTTGATTCTAGTTCACAAGCCAAAAAATTTTGAGTTTAAAAGAAAATAGAGAAAAAAAGAAGAAAAATATATATATTAAATATATATGAAAAGAGTTTGGCCATTCCTCTCATTGAAGTCGAAGCCGAAAAAATGTGAAAGGCAAATAAAGTTACTAATTACTGCGAAAAAATTAATTATAAAAGTCAAGTAAAGTTACCCCAACTGCAGATAAAATTTCTGAATAATCGCCAATCACGGAAAATGATGAACACTGGAAGTCAAAAAGCAATTCTCAAAATACTATATAGATGTTTGACAAATATGTGAGATGTATTTGGGGAAATGGGGTCCAAATCTCAATGGTTATAATTGCAATGTTCATTATGTGTTTCAGACCCCTTGTGCTTTAGTCCTTGATTTATGATTCACAAATTATGATTATTAGTCATGACTTATAGGTCATGAAAATAATATATATTACTGATTTTAAAATGCAACTAAGCCTTGAAAATGGTTGGAGGGACACATTTTTGGAAAAAATGGACTAAAAAATTGAATGATTGGAATGTCTTATGAAATTTTAAATCTTATGGCCACCCCATATGAACAAATATCTGTCCCCGTGAAAGGCAGAATTACCGCATACCAGGGGCCCGTGGACTGAAAAGGTTGTGCACCCCATAAAGATTGTGGACATATTTTACTTCAATGCCATCATAATATGTATAAAAATAAACACCATGCCAAACATCGTGGAATTATTTGGTGTGTATGGAGGCATTTTGACTGAAATTCCAGCCCCTCACCAAAAGCTGATTGCACGTTACAAACGCATTTGATTCGTCCCCACTATACAGTCTTTTGATGCAAATAACACACTTTCCGACATGTGTTGATTCGTTAAAAATTCCATAGTGGACTGTGTACGAGGCGAATGCAAGGTATAAATGTAGTAGCATTCTGTATAATTTTTGAATCTTAGTTCCAATTTCCAAGCCAAAATGTTTACGTCAAAAAAAGAGAACAAGAGAAAAGAAATGAAAAGAGTGGGGCTTTTATTTCAATGAAGTGACAGCCAAAGTTTTTCAAAGGCAAGTGAAGTTGAAATTTACTGTGAGAGGAATTATCAAAGACAAGTATGTAGTTACCTGTTACAGCGCCCAAAATTGTCGACACTATTTTTTTTAATTACAGCCAAAAACATTGTCAAAGCCAAATAAAATTGCCAATCAGAGCCATAAAAATTGCCAATGACATTAACGTATAAGTCATGAAAGTAACCTAAATCGTTTTTCTTCTTCAAAACTTCTATTAAGCCTCATTGAAAATAAAGAAAAAAGAACGGGACATTTTTTATGAAAACGTTGGGAGGACGAGAGAGAGAAAATTTCTGAAATGTCACGTGAGATTAAATTTTAAAATCATATTAGCGAATTATTTATATGGTCACCTCATGCATACATATTTCTGAGACACAGAACTGAAAAGTTTGTGCACCACTGATATTTGTTTTTACCTGAATGGGATCGAAATACGGATAAAAATAAACACCATGTCGAACATATTGCCATTATTTGTGTACGGGGAATTGATGAGAAAAAAAAATTCCTAACCTCACCAAAAGCTGGTTACAAGTGACAAACATTTGATCCATCCCAAACTATACAGTCTTCTGATGGATTTTGGCATCTTGATACCAGTTCTCAAGCCAAAAAAGTTTGCGTTAAAGGAATAGAAGAGGGAACAAGAAAAAAAAAAGTGAAAAGAGTGGAGCCATTCTTTTCATTGAAGTGGCAGAAATATGGCGAGAAATAAATGTCAGACCTAAGAAGAAAAGATCCTTTTATTTTTATTTTGCTTCTGAGTTATCTCCCTGACATGTCTTATCTGATTCTCCATCTCTATTCTCACAGAAGATATGAGGGAAAAGGAGATTTGACAGGCTCGGAGACTCCAGGGGGTCTCGGAACTGCAAAGTCTTTCCTCTTTTTACGCGCAACGATAAGATGCATAAAACGGTCTCCGGCGTGAATATCGCCCTATGGGCACACATTTCACTTTCACATCCAAACTTTTACTTTCAAAGGAGCAGGGAACCTATTTTAGAGACTGTGTCATCACATCACTAAGTGGGGTAAATTCTTTTAAGAAATATATTCGATGCGAACTATTTATTTTTCTCGTGCGGGATATGATATTGCTCCAGATAATGTCTTTCACACATGTCATTGAAATGAAAAAGGGTCGAACCAAAATGTAGGACGTCACGAATTTATTCAGAACAGGTATATACACACGTATTCACAAGCGGAGATTTGCCTATACACGTTAAACTGAGAGCCACTGAAAGTTGGCTTCCCACTAACGTCAGAAAGAGTATTCTGTCTCAACTCAGTTTCGCTTTGGAGGCGCTTTGGATACTGCCAAAGAAAAGTTGCGAAATCCCATTTTATTTCCTTTTCTTTCTAAAAATTTCTGTTTACGCTATGACGACGCCAAATCGTCGGAATTGTAGCGAAAATTGTCAAGTTTGTTGCTAATTTAGAGAGATGTTTTGAGTCATTTTTTTTCATTTTTAAGACCAGATAATGACTACTTACACTATTTACCGGCGAAAAGTTTCATAATACATGATTAATAATACAGAGAAAAAGACAAATAATCAAAACTTACATTATTTTACAATGACAAAAACTTACATTATTTTACAATGACAAAAACTTACATTATTTTACAATGACAAAAACTTACATTATTTTACAATGACAAAAACTTACATTATTTTACAATGACAAAAACTTACATTATTTTACAATGACAAAAACTTACATTATTTTACAATGACAAAAACTTACATTATTTTACAATGACAAAAACTTACATTATTTTACAATGACAAAAACTTACATTATTTTACAATGACAAAAACTTACATTATTTTACAATGACAAAAACTTACATTATTTTCATAACAATATATCATTTGGAAAACCCATATTATAACTGATTTGGGTATATTATGAAATATATAACTATACAGGGTGGTCTGTAAGTCATAATTCATCCTTTATTTCATCAACCGTTTGTCGTAGTGGTATGGTTCCAATTTAAAAAAAGAATGCTAAAAATTTATTTTGAAATCATCCTTTTACCAGTTTTGGGAATGAAAATACTGTGTGTCACAAAATGAAAAAAAAAATCTAAATATCTCTATGAACACCCCGCCTTAAAAATTCGTAGTTAGGAAATTGTTGCCTTGACACTTCTGAGGCCAACAAAAATAAATTCATGTTTCTATGTGCAATTTTCACTGCGATATTTGAATTCAACGTCGGAGAAAAGTTGGGAAAGAACAGCATGAGCCATCGCGCAATGTTTCTTTAAATCGTTCATGCTGTTCTTTCTCAAGATTTTTGATTTGAAATATCTCAGCTAATAGGGCACATAAAAACGTGATTTTTTTTTGGTTGGCTTCAGGAAAGATAACTTTCCGACCTGGTTTATTTTGAGTACATTTTGTCCTAACTATTGTTACATTTGTGTACATTTGGAGTAATTTTGCAATTGAAATCATAGGCCTAGGACGAATGGTTGATGAGATGAGGGCCGCATTATGACTTACAGGACACCCTGTGTGTACGTATATTATGGTAAATGTGACGAATAGGTAATTATGAATAATTACCTGCTATTATGCATTATCACCAATCGTCTCGGTAAGTATAATGCATTTATAAATTTTACCATCCATTACGCATGATACCCTAGTATAATTATTGTTCAATTCAATAAATATGGAAAAAAAATTCCCAAATGAGTCTAGTGTGTTTCATAAATATAGTAGGTTCCCGATATAACGAACTCTCATTTAGGTTTTTTTTAAGTTTCCCGTAAAACTTTTTAAATACGAGTTCGTTATATCGAGTTCTCATTTCAGAATTTGTCAAATATGATTATGTGGTTAATTTAATTTTACAGGGTTCAGCATTTGGAATTCGTTCAACAGGAGTTTGTTATATTGAGGTCTGATTACATACGTATAAAAACTTGTAAAAAGTTTTTAAATCATAATAATTTCAATTGAATAATATCTCAAACTGGAGTTTGTTATATCCGGGTACGATCGTAAAGCTAGTTAAATGCGAGATAATTATGTGAGGGCACGGTTGCAAAATTTTTTAAATGGGAGTTCGTTATATCCAGGTGCAATTGCAGAATTCATCAAATAGGAATTAATCATAGGAGTTATTTTAGGGACGTTTGAAAAAATTCGTTATAAAAGTTTTCGCCATATTCGGTTCAGACTCTGGCTCACAAGTGCGGTCATCAAAATATTACATCTTATCACAGCACGACGCTTTGGTATTATGCATAATGTTCGGTAAAAATGATTAATTTAAGGAAATTGATCAAACTAATCAAAACGATCGGTGATTATACATAATAGCCGGATTTATCACATTTACTGTAACACACACACACACATTTTCTGTGTGTGTGTTCTCTATATAAATCTACAAATTTAGATCGATCGTCCCCAAATTTTGCATATATACCAAATGAGACCCGACTTGAACGATAGGCTACTTTAAAATTTCATCAGAGAAGGGCAAATGCCCCAAATGGACAAAAACTGTCGGACAACAATGGTTTTTGGGCCTCAACAATCACTTTCCGAACGTTTACTTTAGTTACCGTGGTTCCCTAGCAATGCGTTTCAGACGTGTATATGCCTTTACAACGGTTTGTCACTTCTTTAATCCTGTAAGTATAGGTATATGCATGCCTTTAAAGTGGTTTGCCACATTTTCAATACTCTCAGTAATGAGGCTTTTTGAATAGACGTCATAATCATCATCAGCATCTGTTTGAGGGTCAGGAAAAAGGTGATCCTCATAGAAATCAGTGTTAAAATTGCCGATTTTTACTGTAGAAATGCGAAAATTTGGTGGTATTTTCTGTCACATCAATAATTTTAAAAATTGTATTGAATTCTCGATTTTTGAAGTATTGAGTTCGCTTAGAGATATACGAAGCCAAGGAGATTAAATATGAAGCAATTATCCGGACCTACTTTTGAGTTGGATATCCAGGCAATAACATGAGTTTCAACTTTTTATTTATATCTTCTCAAGCAAGAAAATTAAGTTCTTCGTAGTGTCTTTTGGTATTCAAATGCATAAATTGATATAGTTTAGGTTGTTTTAAAATCAATTATGGGTCCGTAAAGTACATCGAAGAAATTCCACAGCTTTAATTAAGCATTTTTGGAACCTGAATCAGGCAGATCGATAACTTGAAGTGCGGGGGGGGGGATCGAAATAACTACCGCCCCTTAAAAAAGGGGGAAAAATATTTGTTTCTATGTTTCTTTAAATCTAGATTGGTTTATTTCATGAAGTCGCGCAGGAAGTTGCCATATTGATTAACTTAGACACGATTTGCATGTTTCTCAAAGAAAGAGGGAGATATCACGTGATCCAAAAAGCCTCATTGAAGAAATCCCGGGCAGCGCCGGGTATTATAGCTGGTATATATATATATATGCCCGGGATTTCTTCAATGAGGCTTTTTGGATCACGTGATATCTCCCTCTTTCTTTGAGAAACATGCAAATCGTGTCTAAGTTAATCAATATGGCAACTAAACAATATATATATATATATAATTGTTTTCTGTTTTTGTGTATGTTCTCTACACAAATCTATAATTTCCGACCGATTTTCGACAAATTTTGCATATACAGCAAACGGGATCCGACTTGCACGACAGATTACTTTAAAAGTTTGTCAGAGTTGGACAAATGCCCGAAATGGGCAAAAAAACTATCGGGCAACAATGATTCCCGGGCCTCAACAATTACTTTCGGAATGTTTAATTTGGTATCCGTGATTCCCCAGCAATGAGTTTCAGACATGTTTATACCTTCACAATGATTTGCCACTTCTTTAATGGTACCAGTATTATGTATAATTGCTCATTTTTTCACAATAGTTTGTGACTTTTTCAATCCTCAGTAATTGAAGAAAACCCGGGCGGTGCTGGGTATTATAGCTAGTATTTTATATTAAGGGAATTTTGCTTGATGTGATTGCAAGTTTGTCCAAAAACCATTTCTTTAGTTCAAAAGCATATTTCAAACGTATCTAAAAAAAAAGACATGGTTTAAATCATTGTTTCTCAACCTATTGTCCGTCCGCAAGCAGACATGATAGAATTAATTTTAATAAAACTTAATTCTGAGTGATAAATTATTAGACTTTTGTGTGATTGATTTTAGAGTAATATCCATATGGACATAACTAAAAAATATATCTTCATATTTGGGTTCAACATGCATCGTCGTGAGAAATTTCGGGAATTGCGATCATACGGGATGCAATAAATACGGAGTGTCACTACATTTAGTCCAAAAATTCAATTCATCGCATTAAAAGCAATTTGCTAATTACTGCTAAAAGCAAGTAAGCATTTGCCGCAGGATGTGGGGAATGAAGGCTGCCACAAATCGCAGTAAACGAAAATGTATTTCACGAGAGGGGGGGGGATGAAATCCTGAGATGGCCATATCTCACTTAGAAAAATGCGTTAAACCGGAATCTTAATTAAAGAGGGGTAAAATACGGGACACCGCCTATTGTCATCAAACGCGTTGCCAGGAGTAGGCGCAATCAGCAATTGTTATTAAAATTGCGAAAAATCATTCATCTGGAAAGTATGCGAGATAAATATTAATATTCATGATATAATTTATGCAGGGTGTCCTGTAATTGCTAACACGGCCTTTATCTCATCAACCGTGAGATAAGTATGATTCTAATTTAAAAAATGCTCAACAGACGTTCAAAAATTATCCTGTATCAGTTTTGAGAATGAAAATACAGTGTGTCCCAAAATAAAAAAAAATCTAAATTTTTAACAGCCCCCCCCCCTTGTACTCCAACTTCCAATTAGAAAATCATTGCCCTGTCTCTCCTAATGTCAAGAAAAACACTCGATGTTTTAAGTGAAACATTTGCAGATATATTTGAATTTGAAAAAAGGAGGACATTTAGGAAAGAATAGCGTTAAATTTGGGTGAACGGTTTTTCCGAATTTGTCGCTGTTCGCCAAATTTCCTCAGTTTTTCGAATATCTCCGTTAATATTGCACTCAGAAACATAGAATAACTTTTGATGGCAGCAGGAGAGACAGGGTAACGACTTTGTGATTGGGTTCTTGAGCACATGGGGACCGAATAAAAATGTAGATTTTTTTTGACACGCTGTATTTCTACTACCAAAACTGCTACGGGGTAATTTTTGAACGCCGGTTGAGCATTTTATAACGTGGAATCATACCTCTACGACGGACGGTTGATGAGATGAAGGCTGTGTTAGCAATTACAGGACACTGTATATTATGAATACACTGTATTCATGACCTTTGCAAATACAGTCAAATCTCGTTTTAACAAACACTTTTCTAATCCTCCAGATAAGTTTACTTACGAACAATTTCTTTATAACGAAATTTCGTTGTAACGAAATGATTTCTCCGTTATAACGGGATTCGACTGTGTTACAAATTCATTATTTATTACACAATAAAATCGAAACAACAAGAAATGTTGTCCACCCAATTGTTTCAGACATTCTACTCGTCCTTGGGTTTCGAAAGATTGAGAAACGCTGGTTTAAATAACAATTTAGGCAAAGGTTTTCATGAGGAAATATTTTTAGTTATAAGTTATTTTTTAAGGGTATCTCCCCCTTGCAAACTTATTACAGACTTCTTTGGATGGAATGGATTTAAATACAAATACAACAATATGAAGGAAACTACACACACTATATATGCAATATTTCTTGTATTATCATTTCAAAATGAATCAATATCAGTGGAGAAAGTTTCTGAATCAAAATGATCTGCATGAAATGATGAATTAAAAAATTTGGGATCCGGAAAATTTGCCTCAGGGTGTTTCGCCCAGAGCACATTTTTCCACACCCGAGTTCCATTCCGCCACTGAACAGGCCAAGTCACTTAATTATACGGTCATTTAGCCCTCTTTTCAATTGTAGTAAGTGCCCGACCGTGTAAGAGGTTGATTCTTTCATACGTATGCCCACTGAATTGACAGTCCAACACAGGTGGCTAAGTGAGACTAGTTTGTTGAATTTGTCAGAAAAATTGACAGACAGACAGAATTTAATTTTTCTCGTCGCTGCCCAGCCCAAAGGGGCTGCCTGGCGACTTACAGACTGCTCTTGCTAGCTATGAAGAGGGTTATAGACAAGTTTGTGCGTGTTTGTGTAGATGTGAAGTGCTTGTAAGTTAATAGAGAAAAAAAAAAAAAAAACACATACAGTCCGATAAACGCTACCATCAGAATAGCAAAACACACAAAGATCAGACAAACTTCTCCAAAATGGCACTCTATGCAATAGAGCAGTTGATGAGTAAAATCAATAGTAGTAAAAAAAAAATAATATATATATACATATATATATATACACATACATATACACACATACACACACATATATATACACATACATATTATGCGATAAATGTATATTATAATGGACACAAAAATGAAATTACTTATGTACAATTCACCAAAACGCTACATAATGCACTAATGAGAAAATAATAATAAAAAATAAATCTAACATACAAAAGAAGTCATAGAAAAACAAGTGCGTTAGCCGAAATTATACAAATTGGTGCAGTGCAAGATCAGTCATGTACATCAAACCACAATGCCACTCTATGCAATAGAGTTGATCGATTATTTCGATAGCAAATTAAAAGTACAAAAATATTATGATAGACAAAGATTATACAGCTCAGTAGTTCAGAACTTAACGCACCGACCATGGCACATGCAGCACGTTTTGAGGCCTAAGAAATTTTAGTCTTTCACGTGGGTTGTAATCGACCAGCTCTCTCAGATGCTCGTATTCTGAGTTCCTCATCCTTTCAAAGTGATCCTCTGAGATTTGTTGGATGTAGCTGAGGATGGTTGGAATCTTCAGGTCTTTTCTATTGTCAGCCCCTCTGATGTACTTTGGTGCACGCACAAGAGTTCTCAGTATTTTATTCTGTTGACTTTGCAGACGCTGCATGTTGGCCTTTGAAACATGAGCCCATACTGGGGCAGCGTAGGTCATGATAGGTCTAATGATTGATTTAAACAATATGACTTTGTTTTTAAGAGTTAGTCTTGCACTTGGAAATGTAATGCGTGACATCATTCCCATGGTTTGGGTAGCCTTAGTTCTTACGTGATTTATTTGCGGAACGAAGGATAATGATTGGTTTAGAATCCCAAATATTTCACTTCCTTCACAGGTCTTATGGCTTCTCTGCCCAGGTAGATTGGTGCTCTAGTGAATTTGGTTCTTCTTGTTAACCAGATGAACTGACACTTGGCATGATTAAGCTCGACAGCATTATCCTCACACCAGTCTTCAACCTCCTCTAGAGTCTCCTGAAGATTTTCTCTGCATTTATCAGATTTTCTGTTGTTGGTGATAATAATTGCATCATCCGCAAAGAGTCCCAGTATGCCCATTTGGGGGGCAGGGAAGTCATTGATGTAGATGGAGAAGAGCTGAGGCCCAAGAACTGATCCTTGGGGAACCGAGGCTCTTATTGGACGAACAGAAGAACAAGCATTTCCATTTTTTACCAGAAAATGCCTGTCTTTAAGATAGCTGTTGAAGAACAACACGTAGTGGTCAGGAAAACCGTATTCAACAAGCTTGGCCAACAGAGTTACGTGATTCGTTTTGTCAAACGCCTTACTAATGTCCAAGCACATTGCGCAGGTGAAATCCTTGTGGTTGAAGGCTTGTATTGCGAATTCTACGACTCGATGCAGCTGTGTGACACAGGAGTGGTTTCTTCTGAATCCATGCTGCTCAGGACGAAGAAAATTAGAAGATTCGAGATAGTTATTGAATCGTATAAGAATAATACGCTGAAACAGCTTAGATATATTGCTCAGAAGGCTGATCGGTCGGAAATTTTTGGCTATGAGAGGGTTAGAGCCAGATTTGTGGATAGGTTTGATTACTGAAAGCTTCCATATCTTCGGGAAGTGACAAGTTTTTAACAAGCTATTAAAAATGTTGGTGAGAGTCATTAGGGCAGATAGGGGCAGATTTTTGAGAGCAAGATTGGAGATTTCATCCAGTCCAGAGGCTTTTTTGATAGTGAGCTTGTTAATAAGTTCTCTAACCTCCTCCATAGTTGTTAGCTCTGAATCTTGAAACCCACTAAGACTCTGATGACGTGGCCTGTTGAGAAATTCCTCAATTTTATGCAAGTGTTCCCGCTGAGTGCCAATCGGTTGATTCGTGTTAGGTTTGAACTGACCCTCATAAGTTTCGGCAAGCACTTCCGCTATCTCAGCATCAGTGAAAACCAGTTCACCTCGTTCGTTTTGAATTTTGGTAATTTTCTTGCTTTTCTTTTTACAGATCTTCCAAACTTTCCAAAGGGAACCTTCACTCGCAGTGGCCTCTTCAACGAAGTTCGAAAACCGCTCGTTGACGAATCCTTTGATTTCTTTCCTGATTTCTTTTTCCAGTCGATTAAGTGCAACTTTATCCAAAGGGCGACGAAATCTTTGTCAGGATTTTCTTATTTTATTTTTGAGTCTAATTTTTTCCTTTAGCTCAAGAGAGATTCCAAATTTGTTTCCCGGATATTTGATTTTTCTAGTTGAATTGTGTAATGCGGCTTTAATACTGTCCGAAAAGATGACCGTTGCTACATCAACTTCCTCCTTGTTTGCATGCCGAAGCTCGAGAGCTTCGTCAACATCTAGCAGATCCCTGAATTTATTCCAGTCAGTGGCAAGGCAGAAAGGAACATCTTGAGGCCTTGTTAGATCAATCGTGAATATGATTGGATTATGTGTTGAGTTGAGGCCAGTGAACGATTCTAAGTCAACATTATTCCGAAAGTTTTTAGAAAGACCATAGTCAAGTACATCCGGTGTACCCCGCCCTCCAGGGTGATGGGTTGGTGTGGAACTGGAGTGTATTTGTAGGCATTTGTTTCTACACCATCTTTCCAGAATTCTACCACAGGAATTTGATCTGTTACTGCAGAAGGCAGGACTTTTGCAATTCCAGTCCCCAGCCAGTAGAATTGGATTGTTGGTGTTGATCAGAAAATTAAGTAGATTCAGGTCAAGTCTTTTTCTAGGTGGCTTGTATATTGCACATAGAGATATTGGATGCCTATTAATAAAGATGGTAACTGCCAGATATTCCATGGAGTCGGAGTCTGGTGTATCAAGTTCTTTAAATGGTATATCATTTTTGATGAAGACTGCTATTCCACCTCCTCTTTCGTTTAGTCTGCCATGTTTCGCATACGAGGGCTACATCAATTTCCATGTCGTAGAGTGCCTGCCCAAACTCTCTAAGGTCATTTCTCAGACTTGTGGCATTCCATGCCATAATACGCAGCGGTTTGCTGCTGGCAAGTCTTGGCGTGCTAATTGTTGGAGTGTGAGATTATAGTTATCAAAAATTGCAGTATGAATTCAATTTTGTCCCTGGATAGACCCAGTTCCCTCAAGAACGGTTCTAAGAGGTTCAGTAATTGTTCAATATTTTGAGCTGGGGAATGAGTTGCTGCTGTTGGATGGACTAAAACTTTATTTTGTGAGTTGTCATTATTTGCTAAGTCTCTGTCTATATTCTCTTCTATACTTTCGACTATGATGTAGGTTTGATCACATTTGGTGTCATTATAGTTCCGGAAAAGTGAAGGCCGTAGAAGGGAGAGGTTTGTTGAAGACACACCCTTACCCTGATTCGTCACTTCCAACTCCAGTTCAAGTTTGTCCTGTACAGCATGATGGGTCATGAAATCTTCTAAGACTTCTTTATATCTCATTCCTGTTTCGCTGGCTTTAAATTTAGTAAGTTTTTCACGCTCTGCCTCTAAAAATTTGTTGTGCAGCTCCGCTGATAATTCTTCCATGGAAAGCTGTGGCTTGCCTTGCCCCAAAATGTGTAATCCTTTCCTCGTTATTTCCACAGGGTGTTCTTGGTCTTGAGTCGGCTGCTTGTCATTATTGTTAGCTCCTATGTTCCAAGGATTTATTCGAGGTCTAGACGGTAGCCCACTTGTGGACGAAGGACTGAAGATGTGAAGGGGTTGACTTGTTTCAGACTTGTTAGAACTTTTTTCCAAAGAGGGAAAGTTCATTAAGCTGGGAGGTAGCTTGGGAAGAAAAGTTCTTGCCCCGTCACTTCTACTGGAAGGTCTTTGTGGACAGCCTGTGAAAGTTCCAGTGTGTGGACCACCACACATAATACATTTCATTTTAGATTGATTCCCTTTTGAGGGGCAATCTCTGGTGCTGTGTCCAAGGGCACAAAAAGCACAGTTTGGTGAATTAAAACAGTAGTATGATGAATGTCCAAATAATAAACAATTTCTACATTGTAGACATTGTAGAGGGAATTTATTACCTCTGTAACGGTCTATTTCAATTGGTACGTCTTGAATATCAACTAAGTTGGCAATTTCTTTGCTGCTGATAGGTACTTCTATCAAGAACAGTGGTAGAATACGCCCAGTGGAATAATTTCTCATATTGGAGATTTTTTTTATCTCAAAACCTTTGTTGATCAAGTCTGATTTAATGTCATCAAAGCTGGTGTTCGCCGGAAGGCCTCTGATGACGAATTTTAGAGATCTCTCACTGTCTAGTTGGTATGTGTGGTATTCCAGATTCTTTTCATTTAAATACTTAGTAGCCGTTCTATGATCTTTTTCAGAAAAGACATTTAATAATATATTTCTCGATGTTGGTTTGGCTACCGGAGGAAATTCGCACATCCCCCTAATTCTTTTGAAGTCATTAATCCAGTTTTCACCCCATTTGGTGATAACTATTTGGGGAATACCCGATTTCTTTCTTCTGTGGTTCACTTGCGTGAAGTAATCATTGTTGTGGTCACTGTCATCCTCTGATTCGTCAGAAAGTTCCCCATCCTCTTTAGCTACATCCGCAGGAACACCAGTAACCGTAGGGGGTCTTTGAGGACCAGGTTTGTTAATGAGTGCAGCCGTGGTAGCAAGCTGTGTTCTATCTTTGTCAAGCTGATGGGTCGCAGACACAACCTGTTTTTTGGAAGACTTAACCCGAGAGAGCTGGGTTGAGCTTGTCAGTTTATTCTTATTGTCATATTTTTTAGAATTTATAAGTTCCATCTGTCCTTTCCTCTCTGCTGCTTTTAGCTCAGCTGTAGAAAGTCCACTAGTACCAGGGACCGCAGCATCATGAGTAGGGATCTTTTTCTATTTATTCTTCCCTTTTTTCTTTTTATTTGCTTTGAATGTCGCATTATCACCAACAAGGTCAGCGTTTACATCTTCACTGTTCATAAAATCAATAACAGATTCATTATCTAGATTTTTATCACAATAATTATTTTTCGCTTTCTTCCTAGATTTCTTGTTTTTTCTAGTTATACTCGTTTTATTTTTTAACACACTATTTTGCATCTCCGATAAGGAGTCAGATTTATACTCAACATCACTTATGATATTACTGACATTAGCATCAGAATTTTTTGGAGTGCCCATCATGTCATCATCGTTCTCTGTAGCATTCATGGGATCAGAAGTACTCAAAGGAGCAAAAACATTAGAAATTCTAATACCATAGGTTAAACAGTCCAAACCACAATCACTGCTCAGGGAATCAGAAGCATTAAGGTCATTACATACATTGAGAACGTCCATGACAGAGTGGTCACCCCTTTTCACAGTAGCTAACCTGTCATTAGCGCACGTATTCTCGCTCAAGAAACAGTTTGAAGTAGCAGACTCATTTGGGGCTTTGCTATAGCCACTAATACCCGAGTCAACTGACAGTTGTGTACCATCAACACGAGTTTTCCCTTCCAAAAGAACGTTACATTCAGACTGGGAGTTACAAACAATGTGAGAAAAAGTTTTATGAATTTTAGCATGATCAGCACCTCCAACGTTAGGAACGCAGTGCTTTAGAACATTAGTGTACGCAGTATCACGTTTATCATGTGCACAAGCATTACATTTCAACAAATATTTATTAGAAAGCACAGAATCATTAACAACATCAGTTTTATCTTGCAAAGTGATACCACCATTAACAATAATTTCATTGGTTTGAGCATTACACTCTGAGAGACAATCAGTAGAGCAACCATACATATCAGAACCATTAGTAGTAAAGACACAATTTACATCCAAAATTTTTTTGTCATTCAGAGTGACACTATTATTAGGAACATCTTCTAAAGTTCGAGCATCACACATTAAATTATAATCATTTGTGCCACTATATTTGTCAGAATTATCACCATTCGGAACACTATTTTCATCAAAAAATGTTGTGACATTTAAGGTGTTACCATCACTAATTACACCTTCTGATATATGAGCATTATTCACTACATGACAATCCTTAGCATCACTATATTTATCGGTGTCATTAACAGAAGAATTATCATGTTTATCCAAAGATTTAGTGTCCTCCACAGAGGTACAACCGTTAGTAAATACTGAGGTTTGAGCATGACATACCAAATGGCAACCATTAGTATCACTATTTGAATTTGGTACAAAGGAAACACTATTTTCATCTAAAAAATTTTGACCTTCCTTAACACATTTTGCTTTATGTGTAGGCCTAACTTTTTTGCTAATTACTGGCACTTTACCATCTGTTTCAAAGCGAAAGCTTTTTTTGAAAGCACTAGCCAGTTTATGTATACAATCAAAACCATCCAAATTGTTAAAAAATCTGACAGCTTCAATTACTAGTTTACGGCATATATCTCCATTCGATGGCTCTACCAGATACTCGACATACACTGAAATTACATCTAATAACTCTCTAATCACTTCACAGTCATCAACAAAACCATCATTGCCTGCATCATATTGAGCTCGAATCCAGGGAAAGAAACTTCCCGCAAAGGTTTCGAGATCTCTCCCTTTGTCATCGTGAACATTTTCCGCAAGCCTTCGAAGCGCCAAAATTTGGGCCCTGTCAACGGGATTTCTATAGATACAGCAGAGTGGCATGACGCAGTCGAAAAAGTCGAGAACTCACCCCTGACGAGCCACATCTATGGTCAGGGCCAGGTTTTTACCCTGGGCAAGACCGTACGACCAAAACAAACCACGGGAAAAAGTTTCGGAAACCAACCGATGTCCGTTGAAATATCAAGACCGTTGATCCGTGTCGATACGCAAAAACTCGCAACTCTTAGGCGAAAACACACGTCATTATACTGACGATTCGAAATAACACTTAAAATTATATTCACGCATGAAAAATTTGAACCTGAATAGCAAATACACAATTTCTATCCGAATGGGGAGGAACTCAAAATGTCTCTAAGAAGCAAACTTTTAATTCCGGCTTGAATTTGTCAGAAAAATTGATGTTATAATTGAATATCTATATAAATTTATATTGTTAAAAATATAGAACCGATAACAAATGAACATAAATCATAATAATTATTGTTAAAAAATTAAAAAAAATATTAATAAATAAATAAATTATTTCGAGATTTTCTGTATATATGGGACACATTTTATGAGAAACATAGATGGCGCTAATTACATATGCATCTATCGAGGAAATATTTTTATTCTAGAAGTTCATGTTTGAACAATTTCACGGATAAGTAAATTGAATTTTGTTGATGAGCCATTCCTGTTGAAATTTTTCTACCTGAACGAGAGATAATTGTTTCAGCTTTATACGACTGTTCCGTTCTAGCATACAGAAGTAAAGTTACCCCAATAAATAAAATGAGAGAACCAATGTCCCTTATGCATAAACAAAAAAATGTTGAATTTACTTTATGCAAATACAAATGCCACACTAGGCAAATGCCGCAAAAAAGAAGCCTATAAAAACCAGCGAAATAAATATGGATGTCAATATATATAACTATATTTAAAATACAACTATCAAAATCAAGAGAATTATCATTGATAATTTCAGTCGCAAGACGGTCACTTTCTGCACACGAAAGCTGGTTAGACCGGGACCTACAATTTATTGCCGATTCCGAACGGCAGCGTTCGATATTTTGCATTTTTATAGTCACTGAGAGGATTGTGCGTTAACCCCTCGATGTCAGATTTTCTGCTGTAGCAATCTTCTGTAGTCATGTTATTGTCATTTCTGTTGACGCGGGAGGGGGGGGGGAGGTCAACGTTTCTGTTGTACCCCAGCGTCAGGAAAGTTTTTGACTTGGACGAACCTACTCCTGCTCCTTACCAGTTTATGGTCCGCAGCTCTGTCTCCACGAATATATATAAGCAGGTGGTCAAAGCAAGGACGAACTGGGTATCGAACTGATGACACCTCTAAACACCCTTTGGTTCTTTAGATGAGTATCTTATCGACCTCGGCCACCCCACTAATGATCAATTAACACGAAAATTTATTCGTTTTTCCGAGATAATTTTTCATAAAAGCAATTACCACGAAAAAAAAAACTAATACGCACTGAATAAAACTAATGATTATGATAAAATAATCACTGTCCATTAAAAATTAAAAAAAAGTGGCATAACCGCATACTCGTACGGCAATTCATTCACCTTTTACATATTCTTAAAATAAAAGTCTCGCGACATTTTGTATTTAAAACCTATAAAAATATCATTACATCTGTTTCGTTTAAGTTAATCTTCCGGGATATTCCTGAAATAATCTCGGCTTCCACTGAAGAGTCATTCGTCTTGAGAAATATCTATTTCATTTTTTTTTCTCCTTTTTTTGGCTCTCTGACAACCATAACTGAAGAATATTGACAAGTTCACTCTCTCGGGTAAGAGACGTGATGACGAATGCGACTAATCAATCAAAATCAACACTCAGCTCGACATCCAAAAAAAAACATGCGACACAGTACTTGAGCAGAATACATTCAGAGTCGAGCTGGAAATGCTACCAGGGAAAAAAAGGAAAATATGGAACAAAAAGGTTTATTCAGAGGTAAAAAGGAAATACATTTTGTTTCACTGCGTTTTTTCGATCATTGTCTTTGCGTTTTTGTCGCATATAATAGTATTTATTTTGTCATTTATTCCTTTTTTTAAGCCTTTTATTGATATTTATTATAATTTTTGGGTATCGCAAGGATTTATTAAGTTACATTTCTGTGTAAAATAATAGAAAAAATAATAATTAAAAAAGTAATTTCCGTTGAATAATAATCTTCTTTAACTGATGTGAAACGTAACGTTAAACGAAAAAATTATTTTACCTTTTTGATTCATATAAATTTTCTATCTGTAATTTATGTCATTGCAACAACGAATTATTGTTTTGAAAATCATGATAAAATCTGTTAAATACATGGAAATAATTATGACATGGGTGTGGATGATATACATATTATTACACGGTGAACGAGAAGTCTTGGACACATTTTCCAAAATTAATAAATGAACATATTGACCTAAAAAAAAGTGTGGCTTGCTCTAAAATAATTGTCATGGTCTAGAATTTTTTTTAATCTTTAACTGGCGTTGTGACGGTTCTGTGCTTAACTGGAGCCGTGGGATCATTTTGTCCCCATCAAGTATTAATGCATTTTAAAAATCATCAAGAAGTCTTCATAGAAGCAATGGGTTCAAATTTCTTTAAATATTTTCGTAAAATATTTCTTTTGTTAGGACACACATTCGAAAAAAAGGAGGAATATACATGAATTTTTGGATTTTTTTTAAAATATATATAATATAAAATATTCTTTTTCATAAATATCTGTAACATTATGCTTCAATATTAAAATCAGGAACAAAAATGTGAGACAACAAAAATGGACAAATTGTTTTAAATAATTTTGTTTGAATATCATCGTGACAAAACACGGAGATTGATCTAGTAAAACGTTTCCTCAATCTTACTGAACGCAAAGGTCAGTAAAATGTCTGGAGCAATGCCACGGACAACTGACCCGCAGTGCGAGTAATGTGACCATATATCCAGTATTAACGGATCATATACGCAGGCATAAAATAGATAAAGTCGAATATGAAGATTATTTGCATTACTTACCGAATTGTTAAATGATAATCGTGACTATTAAAATAAATATTCATTTCGAATATTTGTTATGCTCAACTTTTTTCCCCTTGTACTACATTTCCACTCATTGTCATGAAATCACATAATCACTTAGTTATGATGAATGTTTGCTAGTGAAATAATTTTCTTTTGTTTCGTTTACTGCGATTAGCTGTAGCCCATTACTTATCCTTCCTTCAGTGATTTTAGTGTAGTAACCATTGAATTTTTCTTAAATTGAATTTTTTCGGCTATAATTAGCAATATCCCGTATACAGGATTTTTCTCATTTTTTTTGATTAGACTTGGCTACTTCAAGCATGAAAGTTATAAATAGATGTAAAGATTTAAATCAAACCAATTTAATAATTCCTCATGCGGTTAAAATCAAACTACTAAGCCTGCCCATGGAGCATTGGTTAAAAAAACGCTAAATATTTTTTATGATAGAATTGAAAATAATAAGCACAAAACTCATGAGCACTACTCGAAATCTTTAAATATTCGTAATAACATAATGAATACATCACATTTTATGTATAGTAAAACCTCTCTTTTGCGGACACCAGCGAGAGAAAAAAATTCGGGGGTCCCTATGAGGGAGCATTATTTTTCCAGAAAAAAAAGAGAAAAATTCAACTTTGCATCCTACTAAAGTAAGCAGCATTAATATTTCGCGGGCAGCAATTTAGCGCCCTTGGGGTATATAATGATCATTTTACATTTTTTCATTGAATGAAAACATTTATATGCATGTATATGCAAATATTTATGCCAGGCATTCCAATTGATAGTTTACGACAGGTATTTTGAGAGCCACTGTGGTGGTTAAGTGGTCATAGTGACGGACCGGCAGGCCCGGGTTAAAACCGAATTTGGTTTTCTGTGGTTCCCGACGTCAAACGCGAATGCGAGTCAATCTCCCCGTCTCACCACAGAGAGCAACAGGCCTTACAACGATACAGTTATTAAATCATTACACTTCAGCATGAATAAGATAGAACATGAAGTCGGCTAAAATATATCAGTCCAACGATCTTTCATAATAAAAAAAATTTCATTAATACCAGGTTCACGGAAATATGCAGAAGGAAATTAGTCCGTTAATCACATAATATTAGACTTAAATTGTTTTTAAATTTCTTAAAAGCTATTCATATTGAAGGTTCATCATGTGTTCTAAGTTATATTTGGATCAATTTACGCAATATTACTTTACTTACGGTTTGGATATTTACATATATCTTATATGATAGCAGCACACTTGTTATCGTGAGCAAGTAGATTACATATTTCAGTACGGAAATGAGTATATTATGAGGCAAATGCAAAAGAAAGCATAAACCTTTGCAGTACAAAACTTATTGGTAAATTGACAGTGCAACTTAAGAACACAAAATGTAAATAAACTTACAAGTAGATGATGCTAGGTAAGAAAACTAACAAGGTAAGGTTCTTGCGAATGGTCTTGACCAATTAGCCAGACATTTCAACGACTAATAATCAGAGAATAATAGAAACATCGCTGTTTGCTACATAATATCCGACGAAATTTTCATTTATATATTTGGGTTAATTTGAAAATCAACTCTAAAAGAATTTATTTAAAATACTTTCGTCCAAGGAGATTCTTAAGAAAATTAAGAAAGCAAATATTTTAAAAACTAACACTTAATATATATATAATCTACAAGATATCAAAAAAATCATTTTGTAGTAATACCACCTACGAGTAGAAATGCTAATTATCAATAAATACTCCTTAATTAAAAGTTCTCATATCACTCGCGAAAACAAATATGCCGCTCACGTTTCAATCATCTCCGAATTTTTGAAAAATACCTTTAATTAGTATCCACTCATAATTACAATTTTATTGATAATAATTTTCAAATAATTGTTTCGTTAAAACATAGAGCAAAATATAAAAATTTATTCAAGGTATCAGTTTCAAGAGATGAAAATATAACGACGAAATACACACTTTTTCTGATGAGAAAACGTTTTTTTTTTTTAAATCATGAAAAATTTGAAAAAAAAATCAAATATTCATGAAAAAAAGTGTTGTATTTCTTTGTTTTAACATATGTTTGATAATGAAGAAGTAAATAAAGCCAGATGTTTCTACTGCATTCTGTTTTTTGAAATTTTATTGCTTGAGAGAAGTTACCTTATTTGTATTCTTCATGTAAATCATTTTCAACAAACTATTAATCAAGTTTAAATTATTTACTAACCAAAAAAATTATGTTTCTCTTTTGCCGATAATACATACACATGCTTGAAAAGAGAGAAAATAAGAAGAATCATGAATCATTTCTGTCGCAAAAAATAATAGAAGAATATCATCTTCTTTTCATAATTACACACGTGGCCCCTTTGAAAATTCTCTTCGGAAAATTTTTTACCGTTCTTTTCGCAGCACTTATTTGTTATTATCTCGACTCTTTTGCAAATTACACCATGGATAACGATAAGAAATGTGATAGATGAAAAAAAATATTCATGTTCAAACAGCTAACATTTATTTTTGTGCTGTTGTATTGATGTATTTAATTAAGTTTGAGAGAAATTAAGAGAAAACTTTTTTTGTGCTTTTTTTTTTTAATGTTTGGTATTTTCGGAGGTAGTTTTGTTTTGATGGAAATGAATCAACATGAAATGTGCAGTTTAAAAAAAAGCTATAAATATTTATCCATGAATTTTGAAACATGAACTGTGTGATTTAATTAATTAATTAATTGATTTTGATACGAGATTTAATAATGAATAAGTAATGACATTGAAAATTAATTAATAATTTGATTAGTTTACTCGCAAAATTAATAAATACATGTAAGATACAATATTTTCTTGAAATCAATTTCATTGATGTAAGCTCGTGATTTTTTCATTGATATTGATTTTATGGTTGATTCAATGATACTGATTCATGGTTGATTCAATGATACTGATTCATGGTTGATTCAATGATACTGATTCATTGTTTATTCACTGATACATGATTCATGATTAAGTCACTGATACATGATTCATGATTAAGTCACTGATACATGATTCATGATTAAGTCACTGATACATGATTCATGATTAAGTCACTGATACATGATTCATGATTAAGTCACTGATACATGATTCATAATTTGATTATGAATAATTATAATCACTGATACCGATTCCTAATATTTAACCCAACTCTACCGAATTTATATATTTTTAAACTGATATTTATTCATTGTTGATCCTTTGATATGAATCCATATGATAATGTATGGATATATATATTATATATGATACGAATTTTATATAATTTATGCGATAAGAATTCTCATGTTAAGAAAAGAAGATGAAGAAGAATCATTAATCATTTCTGTCACAAAAAATAATTCAGATATATAATATCCTTTCCGTAATTACACATGTGGCCCTTTGAACTTTTTTCTGTTCAGAAACATTTTTATCGTTTCTGCAGGAGCGGTTATTTGTTATTATCTCAACGCCTTTGCCAATTATAACATGGATAAGGAATGTGATCGATGAAAATAATATTCATGTTGAAACACAGGTAGTATTTATTTCCCTTTTGTGTTGTTGTATTGCTGTCTTTCATTAAGTTTGAGAAAAATTTAGCACAAAAAGCCTTTTGTATATTTTGTGGTTTTTTTTAGATTTTTGTAATTTTTGTAGGTAGTTTTTTTTTTTTTTTTGCTAGAGATAAATCAACATAGAATACGCAGCAAGAAAAACTGCAGATGCTTATTTATTTGTAAAGTTTGAAACAAGAACTATGTGATTTCGTAAATTAATTTTGTAATAACTATATAATGAATGCGTTTATGATTATGAGTTATATATATTATGAACTAATTAATGATTTGATTAACTTACTAGCAAAATTCATGAATGGAAAGAAATGTAATATTTCCTTCCGATTTATTCATTGATGTAACAGTTCATACTGATGCCCGTATTCATAATTGAATAGAATCATTAGCATTTATATTAATTCACTATTAGTGATTCATGCTGATCCTTTTATACAATTTCATCGTTAGCGGTTCATCATTCATGCTTTTAAATCGATGCAGGATCGTTTCGTTTATATTGATTCAATATCAATTTACTGATATTAACACATGATTGACTTATGATTTATTCATTGATATTAATACATAATTGGTTTTCTGATGATATTCATTCAGAATTGGATTCATGAGTTATCTTGATAGTGATTCGTGATCAAACTCTTGATAGTGATTCGTGATCAAAGTCTTGATAGGGATTCGTGATCAAACTCTTGATAGGGATTCATAATTAATGCCACGATATCGAATCTGCATTGATTCATGAGTGATCCTGCATTGGTTTCATGATTTACCCGATATTGATACAAAGTTTACTCATTGATAATGATTTAGTATAAAATTCTGATTGATCATCTATTAATTTAGTAATTGATCATCTATTAATTTATTAATTGATCATCTATTAATTTATTAATTGATCCTCCATGAATTTAATTTTTGATCCTCCATGAATTTAATTTTTGATCCTCCATGAATTTAATTTTTGATCCTCCATGAATTTAATTTTTGATCCTCCATGAATTTAATTATTGATCCTCCGATACTGATTGTGGAAAAATTCATTGCCATCGCTTCATCGCTATTTGTTCATCGATGTTGACATATGATAGCTTAGTTGATCATGATAATGATTCGAAACTTTTGACAGTTATTATACAATTTTCATCGCTTTCATCTTGAAAAAGAAGATGTAAATTACAGTATAAATGCAAGAATATTTTATTGTTAATTTTATCAATTTATATTATTTTAATCTTTTTCTCATCCCAAAAATTATATATTAATTTTCAGTCTTATCTCTATCTTTCTCTCTTTCTCACTCACTGTTTATTGTTATTTTCTTTCTTATTCCTCTTTATTTTTTATCGTTGCAATTCCGATATTTATTTTTCATTGATTGTGGGAATTTCCTTTTTAGACACAATATATGTTTCAGGAGTTATTTTTTCCCTTCAGATGTCCAGATATCAATCATTGAAATTTAAGCTAGATCAGCAAATGTTCACATTATTTTAGTTTTCTCAATCCACACCATCAATAACATCTTTTATTCGCGGGTATAGAATATCGAACATGACATAACATGCTAAATAGCTCTAACATATAGCCGTCGTTGAACATCTAATGTTCTTTAAGATAAATATCGTTATTTTGCAAAATGGGATAAAAAATTAAACACCCCCAACTATAAGTCTAATAATGTGCGTGTGTGAGCGGAGCGGCATCTTCATTCCCCTGCGTATTTTAAAAATTTTATGACTGTATTCACAAAATTATTTGCAGTAATTATTCTCGATAGTTTCAGATTGTAAACAATTACTTTTTCTTAAATATTTTGCATCTTCAATGTTATAATTTTTCTACATCACTTTAATTCTGTTGCAATTGAACCCGGTTTCCGAAATTGCTATTAATTCGAATGTTATATAATAACAGTTAAACTTTACATAGAAGTATAGAAAATGTAAAGCATGGGGTCTTCAGCCTTTCAAACATTGTGAACCGCATTGGAATTGCCCACCATCTAGAAGGAGATCTTAATAAAAGAGGCCAATCGGGGGGGGGGGGCGAGTTAAACGGTCAAAAACTGTTGCATACTTTTATTTATTCTGAAATTATTTATTTTGTTAATTATCAATTTCGATTAGTTCTGAAATTTTTTTTTCAAAAATTCTGGAAAAATTTTTTGATTAATTGCTCAGTAATTTAATTTATTCTCATTAACTTTGATCCAAAAACACTTTCAATGATTATGTAATTATTTATTTTGAAAATGCTGTAAATTATTCTTTTCTTAGGTATAACTTGAAATCGTTTCTTTCGATAATTATGCAATTATCCATTTTTTTGTTGTTAAATAACTTCTATCACCATTCCGGGAATTATATCCCTTATTGATTTATAAATTTTCCCCCACTGATTCTGATATTAATTTGTTTCAAAAATTACTCATTTCAGAAATATTCTGGAATTTTTCTTTCATTTTAATTCAATATTTATATCTTTCATCATTTCTATTTATATTCGTCTTCCAATGTTTTCAACCATTTTTTTCTAAATAATCAGCGGGCAATGATAAAAACCTCTAAAGGTAAAATGTGTCCCGCGGGCCATGCGTTGAAGACACCTAAATGATCTTACATTGTATTTGAGCAATAGCTAGTTAATGCATTCCCTATTTTTCTATGTGTATTGTATTATATCATCCACCAAAAACAATTAAAAACAGCTAAATAGGGAGTATGGATTACTTTAAAAATTCATCAGCCATAATTTATTTATTAAAAATAGACTCGGTGAATTTTGTGACAATATTTGGAATGATTTTTGTACTTATTTTCCGTTTTCCTACTCCACACACACACT
The DNA here is from genome assembly GCF_987345545.1 of Pholcus phalangioides. Lineage (NCBI taxonomy): Eukaryota > Metazoa > Arthropoda > Arachnida > Araneae > Pholcidae > Pholcus > Pholcus phalangioides. The sequence goes on along the minus strand of NW_028301628.1, from coordinate 5,363,996 downwards.
ATGTCATTTATCTTTATCACATCAATTACCCAAGACACTCTTATTTCTTATTTTAAAAGAGGAGAAGAGGAAAGAAAAAACACCAAGTGACAAACTAAATTTCACTGTCTGGTTAGAAGGAAAACAAGATCAGTCTGAGTTTACTAACAACTGCATAGGACTCATGCTTGGACGTTGTCATTTTGAAAAATGGTTACATTAAACGTATCCGAATATTTTGACATTAGAAAGATGGATCACCGTAACAATGACGCGTCGATACTTTCAATCATACACATTCGTTTCTGTCCCCTTCCGGAACTCCTCGTTGTTTTGAGTTACAATATGGTTGACGAACTTGATGAATTAATCTAACTATGAAGTTCTCATAATTAGCGAGTTTCTCAACACTTGCTGAGTAAACTGTGAGCCCGTATATTATTATTTTTCAGCATTCAAAAATATAGGAGGTTAATAAAATAAAAATTTGATTGATGTTTGAATTTTTTGCGGAATAAAACTTTCTTTCGATTCTTTTCTCGTGAAAATGGTTGATAATTATTCAACCTTTTAAATATTTTTGACTTACGTCCGCAGCAGTATGGAATAAATACTGTCAAATTCGGTTATACCGATTCGGTATAATGGCCTTAGTTGCATTACTGGCTGATTCCCCTAGAGAATAATAAAGTTAATGAACTTTGCATATAACGTCGATGGAAACGTAACGGCCTGGAATATAGCAACGCATTTTCTAACGCTTTTACTTGCAATCAAGCAGGGGTCTTCAAGCTTACAAACATTCCGAGCCAAAACAAAATTTCCATGAAACCCGAGGGCCAAGAACTCTTACTGCGGTATCTAAATCCTCAAAGTTGCGCCCGTGATTATGGGTGTGTCTAACGAGGCCCAGTGCTTTTGATAATGCATCTGCAATGGATATTCTGCACAGCCAATCCACACATAATGAGTTTTCAAAATGCGAGTTCAAAGTATTTTAAATTTTTTTCTGCATCTTTCCAAATTTAATTTGTTTTAGCAGGAAAATGACATATTATGAAACAAAAATATGGGATACTCTTGATAAAATTTCGAAATTTCTCCTCGGTAATTTTTCCACAACGTCGTAGTTGCATGAACTGCCATAAATGCACGCGCGAGTCTTCAATCTCACCATAATATTGATCACCTCCGCTGGTTCTCTACTTGATCCGCTAACGGTATAAATCCGTACAATTATCGGCTGAGTTATTGCGTGATGTTGGCCTCGAGTACCGCTCAGCAACATTCTCTTCTCCTCGGCTTCTGCGGCGAGCTTTAGCTTAGAATGGCTCAGCTGTGTCCGGGTATTTGTAATTACGGCCGTTTATTGTAGATGAAAAGGACTTTGCGCGTGCGCGTCTGAGGAGTGTCTCACGGTTGATGTCGCCGAACCTGGAGACGCGTTATATATTGCATATACCATTTGTTTAGGAACACGCTTTGTTTACCTATTGAAAGTAAGTGTTCAGAGCATGAATATGTATTCGTGAATAATGCATAAGTTTGCCAGAAATGATGAGTTGATGGTTCGGTGCTTTTCTCAACTTCAGCTTTGGAAGCTCACTGAATGTTTTCATTCTTAGTCCTTTGAAACCTTGGTGCCACAAATGTGCGGGTTGAATTTTCTCAATGAAGATGTTTTTTCCTTTTGACCTCAGGGAGTTCAGGCCTAAATTGAAGGATTGTGTAAGCTTTGAGTTAGAAATATGGTGAATATGAGCTTTGGAAAGCTTCCATCAGAGAGCAGCAATTAAAGTTGATCTGTACGGAATTGTAGAAAGGGGCCATTCAAGTATTACGTAAGCAGATTTTCAGCCATTTTTGACCCCCTTTCCCCCTTGTCAGCAAAACGCAGCAAAACACTGACCTCCCTGGTCCCCGTCAGCAGCTTAGAATGTTTCATATCTTCAGAAAGGGGTGGTTGATGACGTAAGCAACGTTCAAACCCCCCTTCCCCGTTGTCATCAAAAGCCAGCAAATCCGAAACCCCCCCTCGATGCTGACGTAATACTTGAATGGCCCGAAATGACTTCTTCAGGAGAAAGTGTCTCCAAGAAAAGTGTGATTAACTGCATAAAATTTATCAATAAAATTCTGAAAGAAAAGTGTATGTGGAAATTAACATATATACCATCGATCATCTTGGCTGAAATTTTTTTAACGAAGTGAATTGTTTTCACAAATAAGTTGAAAATTTCAATAAAAAATTGGAAAAATGAAGACTTGCTGACATTTGTTTTTAATTTTAAATTTTGTATCAAAATTTATTATTGTATAATTTTTTTTGAAAATTCCATAAAATAAATGCTGTGTGAAAGGGTTATATTATGTATTACATTATATATTCAGCAAATTAAATCTGGAGCAATGTCGAACCACTTTCAATGTGCTTGTAATTCTAATTTTATTCAGACTGAAATATAGTGTTCGCTTTCCTCGTTGGTCAATTTCGAATTTCTTGACCATTAGTTCTACTTTAGAGCTTCTGGAAACCCCAGGATGGCCCATCCATCATATTTGGGTGAACTGTGACGTAAACATTAAAGCTATAGTTAATAGCTGCTCGCTTCCCTTTCTCTTTTATTCAGCGATTAGACGTCACTTAGAATATAAAACTCATTTTACAACTGTAAAAGGGAGGGCGATGAGTCCATTCGCCATATACTAGGTGCCTTACATTAGGTCGAAATATACCTGCCGTAATATTCGTCAAGTGATACAGAAACATTTTAGGTTGGTTGGTACCTGGTGTGCAAATTTCTCTCCTAAAGGCGAGGGGGGGGGGGGTGACTTTTTCTAAAGTAACGTAGACTTCATCTGCACGAAAAAAACTTCTGTACGTTACAGCAGCCTTGTTCTGAGACACGTTTTGGATATCTCGCCTATACGTGCTTTGGAATGATTGACACGAAATCGTTAGTCTTGTGAAAAAACTAATTTATGACCAAAATGAAAATCAATTCTCATTCAGCACTGAATGAAGTTAACGTTCTTGAAATCAGCTAATGAATGAATGAAAATGATCATGTGGGTAAATTCAGAGGAAGAGTTCATTTCATAAGAAAAAAAAAAGGTTCTATTTTGAACACCACTCACGCTCCACCGTATATCATTCACAGTAGTGGTATTTGTCTCCCTTAAACGACACTAGCTAACAAATACTTAGTAAAACTATCTGGTTATGGACATATTAGATGTGCGAGTTCAAATCCGACAACTGTTCCTACTATTGAAATCTGCTAAATGGCTGTAACAATGATTACTGATACCATTCCATAATGTTTGCATCTCATCAGCTATACGAAGATTATATCAAAAATAGGAGGTGGTCACAACAATATGGTTCGACTGTGTAACTAATCGGGATATTCTTTGAACATGCGATTCCTTCCGCCAGATGCAGACGGGTAATTTAATGCTAGTATCCCATTTGAATCCACACATAAAACTAATTCAAGTGCTTCTAGACCTCTTAATTCTGGAAATCTTCACCATTTTAAGTTGAGAAGCATCGATTTTCGAGCATTTATTAAAATGTTTAAACAAACAGGAGATTCTTCGCTATCTATATGCATAGCACGATGAAAGAAAATATCTTTTACTCAAAGTTTATCGTGCGAAATGCTTAAGTTAAGCACCTGTGAACAAACATTGATTAGTGGCTTCATTCGTCCAAAGATGTACTGTGTCTTTGACTTAGATATTGCAATCTCCCATTCATAAATTCGGCTCGTGCGTGCATCTGAAGTTGATGATAGAAATAGAGAGAGAGAGAGAGAGAGAGAGAGAGAGCCCCAAACTCTTGCAACCATCCCTTTCTGCCAAACTCTCTCTCTCTCTCTCTGGAGCCGAATTTGCCCACCTATCTCGCAGCATAAGCCACCGACGCCTCGTGTCAGAAACAGCAGATGATATTACAGACGAGTCACTAATGAAAAGCTTTGTGAAACACTCGCTATTAATTTAAGGCTCCCCGCCCCTCCCCAAAAGAGGAAGAGGCGACACAGGGTAGCACCAGACACGATACGTAGATAGTTTGGTACATACACGGCTGTAGTGAAAGAGAGAGACGAAATATGCGGTTCACTGCTTCAAAAGGTGAAGGAGGAACGTCATTACGATTGGAGAAGCAACTGTAGTTTTCATCGAATTAAAGTTGAGGATATCTACGTGCTTCAGCAGGCTTTCTCACCTGCTGTGTGCGTATGCGTGTGTGTTAACGAAAACTCGTTCCTTTGCACTCTATACTGCCTCCCTTCGTCAGAGATGGCACAAAACGTACCATCGCACAGTCAAATATTCAACTCGTATTCAAAGCAACGCGGGGTGGTATTGAAATCCATAGGAAACAGGTGACTCTCCTCTCCCCTTTGCCAAAACACGCAGAGAATGCGAAGTCAAGATGTCATTTAATTACGGTGCGGCGATTGCAGTGTTCATCGTTGAGTTCCAATTTGAATCGTTATAATGGAATACATCCACTTTCAATTGTTTCGTGTTGATTATTTATAGACTAATAATTTATCGTTAATACAGCCGAATCCCGTTATAACGAACTCCAGGAGACCAGAGAAATCATTTCGTTACAACGAAATTTCGTTATAAAGGAATTCCATGTTCAAGTATTGTTAGTAGGTAAACTTACCTGGAGGATTAGAAAAGTTTTCGTTCAAACGAGAATTTCGCTATAACGGTATTCGCTAAAACTAGATTTGACTGTATGATGAAATCCTCGAAGCTTAATACAGTCGAATCCCGTTTTAACGAATACCGTTATATGAACGAAAATCTCGTTTTAACGAACATTTTTCTAATCCCCCAGATAAGTTTACATAGGGAAATTTTTAAATTACCTGGAATTAGCGATTTCTACGGTCTCTTGGAGTTCGTTATAACGGGATTCGACTGTAATGAGTGTTATGTGAGGTTCAATGAAAATAAGATTATTTACTTTCGACATGGATTATTTCGAATAATTAATACTCTTCTACAAACACATACCTCCAAACTCAGTCATCTATAGCCGGCTATTCCCGTTTGAAGCTACAGGCTACGATTGTTGATTTTACAACTTCGTGCAACCAACGTTTATCCTCTTCATGGGGAGTTATCAAACCCTATGGTCTCGACGGATTTCAGCGCTGCTGAGTCAACAAAAATGAACTGACGACTGTCAAATATTAGTTATTTTATACATACAGTAAATGCAGGCAGCCTAAAATAATGGCACCTGTAATGGAGATCGGGCTCGTGTTGACTATTTTATTTCCCTCAATATGGCCAGGCCGTGTTCAAGAGCCGGGGCTAGTGTTTTTTTGAGGCACCTTTTATTTCGTCACATTATAAGCCAGATTAAAAAATATATATGCAGGATATCCCATAAATTCGTAAATAGTTTGAAGTTCATAAAAATTCAAGGAACTGGTATATTTAGTTTGTGAAAACGTTCTCACGAAGTGGGATTGGTGCAGAAAAAAATGAAGTTCAAAATTTTGTCGATAGAGGATGCTACATCAAAAAAACAAGTCAGAAATGATTGAACTTGACCATTTCTTTATTCTCTTCTATGTCCGAAACGTTTGAAAAGATTCAGCTAGTGATTCGCGTGTCTGCGAAAACATCTTCGTCAATAGTGTTTTGCCAACTAATGTCAGCGTGACAATAAGAACTTTATGTAAGCGCCAGTAACAGTAAAATTCAGAACTGAGCTGCTGATTGCACACCCTGCTTTATATAGGACTCTGATTTGCATATTTCCAGTGATTTGCTTTCATCAAGTGACCTCTTCCGACAAAAATTTCAACTAATTTTTTTTCCCTTTGCCAAGAAAAAGTAATCTTTGTGGGAATAACTTCTTCTCACAAACCGCATATAATATTTTATGACATTTATGAAGTTTTATGACATTTTAAAAGTATTTATAGGACACCCTGTATATGGTATGTATATCACTGAAGACGTTGAATAATTAAAAGGAACCATGTTTGACTTCTAATCATGTTCCTATTCCTTCTCCTCCTCCAAACCAGATCATGGCCCGCCGCTCTGTCTCAATTAAGATATTTTACCTTGTGGTCGAAGAATACCTGGGTCATGCTCGATGCTGCGCATGTATTTGTTGTGAACCTGTTTGTGTAATGCTTGTTATGATTAACGTGTTATCATCTGTACCGTCAATTTTTCTAACCTACTTTTTTCTCATAAATGTAAAAATTGGTGAAATTTGGCATGAATCAGTGATAATTGGTCAGAATTGACTAGTTGTCTTAATTAGTTTCACGTCCAGTCAAAGATTCCTTCAACCGCAGATAATACAGGGCGGATGAGAAGTCCTGCAGACATTTTAAAAATCAATAACAAATAAGCCTACGCTAATTGACATATAAAGGTGCGGTTTGCACAAATATAATGATCATGACCCTTGGAGTTTTTTTTTTCCTTTTAAATTAAAAAAAGTTCAAATTTATCTCACAGGTGGCGCTGTAAATCGAGGTCACACACACAGTCGAACACAAAGTCTATAATGTTTATTATAATTTGCGTGACATAAAACTATCACATTTGAATATGAACGCCCTTTTTAGTTTCGTGCTACATCTAAACGGGTGAAAGGGTTCTCATGATCAAATATGGAAGTTTTATGTGACGAAAATTCTCGTAAACATTTATATTCCCTGTTTGTACTGCATTTTTTGCGTTATGTCGAGTTTTTAGTTTCAAAGCTCCACCTGTGAGTGAATTTTCGACTTATTTTCGAATTTTTTCAAACAAAAGTAAAAAAAAATGTATAATAGCGATAAATATTTTACTGCAAACCACAACTTTTTATGTCGATTGGCTGAGTTTTTGAAATTGTTATCAACTTTTAAAAATGTGGCCAGGACTTCTCGTCCACCTTGCTTATCAGATATTCCAGTTCTGAGTAAAACTGATACATATAAGCAACAAAAATGTGAATCTTAGGACTAATGAATCAAGGCATCAAAACTCAACAATATCACAGAAAGAATTTTTCTTCACGCCATCCACAAAAAATGGATTTGTCACATTGATGATTGCATGTTCGAAAAATGCATCAATAAAGAAATACCTTCAATGCAATTAATTCAGTCGAAGAATTTTAGTGCATCATGGGAAATAACTGGTAATATTTTCTAAATCAATCAACGGTAGTTTCAAATCTCAAAATTAGAGGTTTCCATTTCAGTCCACAAATTGGGAACAGGCTAGCATTTTACCACATAGGGGTAATTTTTCACCTCTCTTTCGAATTACTCTAATCTAATTTCTTTGGTTATCTCTGAAAATCCGATCGCATCACGGCCAAACGAATCGCAGCGATTTCGAACGAATCCGCGTTCGAAATCTGCTCTTGAAGTGAAATCAGATCGGAAAGAGTCTAAAGGAATAGATCCTAGGATGCTTCAACTGTAGAGATTCCCAATTCCAGCAAACTACTTCCTCCTCCTCGATCACAAGCGTTTGCCTTTAAGAGAAAAGCAAATATCGGGCTCACCTTCGTGTGGATTCCGGGAGGTTTCAGAATTAAAATGTAATTAGTAAGCGCTCGCTAGATTCAATGATAGTTAAAATCCCGATGGTTTCTGGGAGAGGCTTCTCTCTCCTGCCTCTTTCGACTCTCATGTGATTTTACCCTTCCCCCCCCCCCTCCAAAGGCGAATCCTCCTGCCTCTTTTACAATCCTCATCATTAGTGCGTTATGCTGTCTGTCTTAATCCTCGATTTGTGCTACAGAAATGTCGATCCGCTATCATTGGCCTCCCCATTTACACATTGTGATCGAGCTTGAGTTTCCTTCCACTCCGCTATCGGACACGCACTCACTGCGGGATGAAGTCTTTTCCGATCTCTGATTAGAAGTTTGAGTTCTTAATGCTCTCAAAATGTTACAAGAAAGTGGATGGAATGTTCTGTTCTCTTTGATATCGATCGATTCGATTGAGGAGTTTCACGTTCTGCGAGATGCGCGCATTGACGTGCTTATACCATCCTCTGTGTGTGCGAATCGTAAGAAGTTATTGTTCCTTTAACCGGCATTGACCGGATATTTCGCCTCCTTGATAGCTTCTTACCTTAGCATTTGCCTAGATATTTTGTAAAGTGTATTTCTCAACTAAACACTTATACGTACACCACAATCTTTGCACCTGTGAAAATACGAAGAAATACTACTCCATTAAAAATAAATATTGAATTTTACAGAGAGTTTAACCCTTATATCGGCAATTAAGTTTCACTGCGGTTGACTCCACATTGTCTTGTTCCTGACGGCAATTGAAGCCAACGCGGCGTCACGGACAATGTGTTTTGTTAGGGGGCTATAAAATGCTAGTGGTAGAGGAGAGCCATGATTTTACATTCAGCAGTGAATGTGCGCTTTTATTTGCAATGTCGCAGTTATAATGCGGATCGAGAAAAATTTTAAAAACCGCCTACAGGCTAAATAGGCAACCACTGAATACCCAAACAGGAAGACTTTTTGGGGGAGTTATGTTAAGCAAATGAGGAATCCTGAATATTATTACATCACAAATAAAAATATTGTCAATATTTATAAAAATATGGGATGTTGCACTTCAGAGAACTTCAGAGAAATAGATTTTTGATATTTAAAGAATTTTGTTTGTATTTTTCACACCAACTTATTTTTCTGCCATTCTTGAAGCAGGCACAGCAGTATGTCTCCTCCACACGTGGTATTTATCTCGAAAATACAAGGGTTAAAGTCGTTATTGCTTGGTTTGTCAAGAAATAGAGCGACGTGTATTTTTGAGTCACACACATTCTGCTGGTAATTAATTTTCACAAGTGAAAAATCGAAGGTTTAGGATTTGCGTAAAAGCATCACACTGCCGAAACGAGCTCAAAAACACACACAAAATGCCTTTACTTGGAAACCCATGTGGCCTTGAAGCAACACGATTAAATGGAGTTTTAAGATACTTCAATTTTGTGAATATTGGAAAATTACGATTGATACGCATTGTCAGGTAAAATACGAAATCTCGAACATCTGAACATTGATAAGTAAATTGGATTTATATACAGCACCTACCAATAATACTTGACAGTTAGGAATAATGGGCAATTTTTCTGTAATTACAGTTTCCGTCAGTATGATCTCTAAATTTAGAGTTCATTTCAGTTACTACAGGGGTCATAAAAAAGTTAAGGTCAGTTTAAACCTCTAAGCGACAATTACAAATCATTATACGTCTTTTCAAAAAAAATGTTATATATTTCTTAATTAAATATATTTTCTTCCAATTTTCAGCAGACGTAAACTAAGGCGCTTAGGAAAAAAGTTTTCCATTGAGGAATAATTTTTGCAAAATATCTGTTCTTGACAATGCTAAAATGAGATGATTTTATGGAGACGAGATATCTCGTCATTGCCACCTGAAAGGTTAAAAAAGACACAATTAACCATTTAACTGTGCTAAAAATTCCGTCTTTGATTTTGAGTCTCCTTATTTCTCTAGTTATGGAAAAAAATAGTTTAAATTATACTCTTATTGATCGCATTATGTAGTTTTTAAGAAATCATATCATTTGTTTTAATTGAATATTTAATTTTTACGCAAAATGCTATCGACGTTTCACAGATGATCGAACAGTTAAAGGATTAAGAAGTAGTAAAGGTAAAAAATTTTCAATTTTTTTTCAAGTGATGATGTAAATGAGAAATGATATCTGAAAGAAAACACACGTTCGGAAATTCACAATATATTTCCAGTAAAATTTTTTTTATTGATAATGATGATGAAAAATGAAGAAATATCGTGAATTTTCGAATCATTTTCTGCAGTAGAAAAACACGATGAGGCTTCTCCCCTTTTTGTGAGCCACTTACCTTAATTGCATAATCCTTACAGCTATGCATCGCATTTCAGAGAATTTGACATTTTCACAGAGCTTTCTTTGTAGAAATGGAACTAGGTAGAATGATATCATAGATAGTAGAAGATGACATATTGCTTAAAACAAGTAGGGTTAAATTACACGTGAAAATCAAAAATAATATCAAAAATGCAGTATCGCCGCAAAACTCTACCTCTTAAACACTCCTCTGGGGAGTTTCTAATGAATCGGTACATATCAGAACGGGTGTTCTGAGTATATTGTGCGTTCGTAACATATTTATGTTGATAAAGATATGCGTGTTTCATTCCCGCTTTCCATATTTTGAAGCGAAAATGTCAGATGCCCAAGTTTCCGTGTTATGTAAGTATGGTTTTGAGCACTGCGCCGGGAGATTCTTTCATCCGGAGACCTGATGGCATCCATACTTCGAAATTGAAAAATCGCAGATAACTGACTTCAGCCGATCTACTGTGTTCCACACGGAGATCGAACCTGCATCCTACAGAACGATGTCCATATAACCACACACCGACATGAATAGGTCTAAGAGACCGGACCACACCAACACTACCTATAGAGCAAGGCCTCTGCGCGAAGCGTGCGACGTCACTAAAGAAGGCTACTTCACCTATTGCCATTGCATGTACCGCAGAAAAAGATAAAGATATCGCATGCGTCAGCCTGCTGTATCCTGCGCCCGAGTGGCATGGTGGTAAGATGCTCGTCTACCACCGTGAAGGTTGTTGTCAGGGTCCCGGGTTCGAACCCAAGGGAGGGTATAGATAAGATATTTTCCCTAAAGAACTTGAGGCGACCACCGATAGACAGCACCTTCAATTCCAACCCATCTCACTAATGGCAGTAAATTGCAATATATCGATATGGCCAGAGTTGGTGTTTGGTGAAGTAGCCTGCTGTATCCAAAGGCAACAGGTGAAATTACCTTCTTCAGTGACGTCACGTGCTTCGTGCGGAGGCCTTCTATCTCTAGGACGTGCTGACTGCACACGAAGATTCGCTGTTGTTCGAGATATTTTAGACCACGTCGTTTAAATCATGATAATAGTAATAATAGTAATAACGTAAGACACTGGATAAAATGATTTCTTGAAGAATCAACTCCCCTCTTTTTTTTGAAGAACAGTTATTGTTTCGCCGAATGTAAAACTTGAAGTACGCCATCTTCTTAAGGAGATCAGCGACAGAATTAAATTGATCGTAAATTCACAATAAATAAATGTACATATTTGTGAGAAAATTAATTTTTTCAATATATTCTGATTTCCACAAATTGTGACAATACGCGGTGTCTAATAAACTATAATTTGAGAATTAAAAAATCAAATTTTAACGTACTATGTTGGAGTTGTTAGCGTCTTCAGACTTGTCGGAGAGTACGCCTTTTTTCTGGAGGAAGGAAAACAAAATCTAGTTATAATTCCGACCGCAAGGGGTGGCAATGCATAGACTTGTTTCCTGAAAATTATCAGGAAACGAAAACAATAATAAAACATGGGAGATAATTTTATTTAATCAGTTATAAAACACAGAATTTTTAACAAGACTAAAGATTAAAATTTGCTTATTATAATGAGTAAGTTCTATATGTTTAAAAACACTAAGGCAATCAACAACTTTCTATGAACAAATTATTCCTAGATAGAATACGAATTGAATTACGGATTTGTTGACTGTGATGTATGTTCACAAAAGTAGAAGATGCACATTTGGTGAACATTCTCAAAAAAACCAAAAAAACAAATGCCTCCTTACATATTTAAGCCGGGTTTTCTTAGGAGCAGGTTTCTACAGCGCGCGCAGCGTAAACATGCTGATTGGTCACAAAAAACCTGAATTTCAGGTTTTTAACCAATGAGCGTTTCCACGCTGCACACAACGCAAAAGTTTTACTCCTAGGAAAACCCGGCTTTAGGAGTAGAATTTCTGTGCCGTGTGCAGCGTGGAAACGATGATTGGTTAAAAGCCTGAAATTCATATTTTCTTGACCAATCAACGTTTTCACGCTGCACGCGCTGTAGAAACCTGCTCCTAGGAAAACCTGGCTTTATCCAAGTATTTTGTTAGCGGGGGAATCGAATAGGGTTACCTCTTCAGCTAGAATTTTAACTTTTTTTTCCCCTTGCGCAGGAAAAACATTTCTTTGAACAGCTTACGAAAGGCTTGTCGAGAAGTCCGAAGGCGCAAACCGCAAACCGGTACGTCAATCTGTTGAGTTTTATTTATTTATATTTAATTTTTAAATCTGCCGGAATTCACACGGAGAATTTTGTTTTTATTAGTAACTCAGATAAATAGATTCGTAAAATCACAAAAGCACCATTCAGGACAGATATAAAAATCACGTTATATTTCTTTTATTCTCCGACGAAACACGTCCGATAAATCGGAATAAAATAAAATATTCAAGACAACAATTCCAGAACGTAATTTTCTAGCAAAACGGGGCCAAAAACAAAAAAAAATCCTTTATTGTTATTTCCTGTTGGAGTTTTTATTGTTTCTTTGTTCAGAAAGAGATTGAAACATGCAAGGTATTCACTCGCCGCAGCTCCCCTCCAATACTTTCCCGAGGAGAGGAAATGTCTTTAAAGACACTTTCACAGAGCGAATCGAAATTACGAAATCCTTGGAAAGTTCCGATGCGGGCCTTTCCACCAAACGACAATTAGCCGACAGACCTTTAATGGAATTGGTTTAGAGTCCTTTCTCGTCGGAAATCCGTCTCGTTAGACGAAGCACCTCGCTAAATGTCTTTCCTCTGGGCCCTTCAAAATTCGAGAAACACCACTACTACTACTACTACTACTACGACTATGCAGGGGCGCATGGTGTAGGGGGTTGGGACACCTTTTATCAACTACATCGTTGGTGGAGAAGGAGCGATCGTGCGAGTTGGAGAATCCTGCGAATTCCACAGAATCTTAAAGGCCGTAAGCATACTCAGAGCAGAAAGTGAGAGAGAGAGTTGTGTGTTTGGCCCAAAATACGTCTTATCATAGGAAACTGGTTGGGAGGGAAGTGATGGCGGAATCAATGGCACACACCCATTTGTTTCCTTTACATTACATTCGTCTTTTAAGTAAAAGGGGGGTTAATGACAAACTTGAAATTCCTGAAGATAAATCAAATTAACCTTCTGCAAAATGTATGAGGATTATAGATGGATAAGGACAAAGGAATTTATGAATATTCAGGTTTTCGATGAGTCTTGGAGAGTGTTTTACAGTCAAGAATTTCTACGAATATTCATTTCGCGACCAATGAATGTGCCGTTTTGTTTATAAAATTTTTTTTAACTACTGTTGTTATTTCCGAAAAATGTTTTATATACATCAATAATCAACGAATTTATATTATTTTATTGATATGTTTTCTCAAATTTCATTGATAGCATTGGTAAAATCTCATAGAAATTGTAAGAAACTTAGGACGCACGAAGTTTCAAGACCTTTGAATGAGTGGTGTTCGAAAAACTTTTTCATTATCTAACAAAAAACTTAGAAAAGAGCATTGTAGAGAAAAATATTAACATAAATATAATGACTGCCAACACTTTATATTGAATATTTTTTATTGAAATATTTCTATTACAGGTGGAACAAAAAATTGAACACAGACACAGAAATTTCATTGTATTTGAATAGTAAAAAATTGGAAAATGGCTCCAATCTCCTTAACATGAACAAAAAAAGAAGCATATCATAAAAATGTAAAAAAAAACACAATAAAAACCCACAAACACAATCAATATGTCATCAAAATGGAAAAAGTCAACAATGAATTGATTAATTTATCGATATTTCTTACTTTAAAACAGCTCAGTATCTTTAAAACAAGTGCATTCACGAAAATGTAAGACACTTTTTGTTGAGAAACTGTTCCATAAATATCATGATAAATTCACGTTTTATCGTAATTTTAGAAATTTTAAGACTTTCTTTCTTACGCTTACGAAACCTATCGGCCATCTTTTTACTTCTTAATTCATTTATTTCTGAATTATTTAATTTTAGCTGAATAGCACGAAATCTTTAAAATAAAAAAAAAACGCATTCACACGTTTGCAAAACGAGAATAACGATTTCAGTGAAATCTAAATCGGAAGATAGACCCCAAAAAAAACCATTTTTCCTATTCGAAGAAAATGAACGTCAGTCATTAAATATGAAAATTTTTCATAAATGATACGTTGCAATAACGATTTCATTTTAAAAATTTCTGAGATTTTATCGCAGCGGTTTCACTATTTGTGTATCTTTACCCATAAAATCTGAACACAACAAAAATATTTTCGAATCCATTCCCATGAGAAATATTTAAAAATTACTCGTAAATAAGAAATTTTCTCCGTAATTTACGATAAATATCATTTGAAAAATTTAATTTATGATTTTGTTTTGAACGTGAAACTTTTCCTGAACAAGTGCACTATTAGTTATTCTTAGACATATCTTATTTTTGATGGTTTCGTTAGAGTCAATTCGTCATTATTGTGAATGATTTGAGATGTTCTTTGGATAAGAAACTAGATTGACAAATTCATGAAAAATGAAAACAAATAACTAAAAAATCAGCAAATCGGCGTAGAAAATGTGCAAATTAAATTATAAGTAAAGTTGTTCTACCTCAGCCACAAATCACCGGGTGAAGCTTTACGAACGTTTCGGGCGAAGAAGAGATGAAAGAAAGATTTTTGAGTGAAGTCTGTGATTTCCAATGCCTTTTATCACCGAAAATTCGAACTAAAGATTTTTTCTGCAAACAAAACCCTCCGTCGTGAGTTATTTTTCCGTAAACATCATTCAAATTATCCGATTATTTTAACATTCATTATTTTATAAACTACCTATGTGTTTTCGGACACCCTGTATGTTTCAATTATTCACATAACATTCAACTATATGAGCACCCTCTGTAGGTGGGGCTAAGGCATAAAAATACAAACTCATTAAAAAAGACTTTTGTAAATGTAATGTGAAATGATGCAACTGGGGTTCTTTTTAAATTGTATATTTCATGGTTTTTTGTTTGGAAATAAAATGCAAGTTTTTTGCAAATTTAACTAAGTTTGCATTTAAAAAATAACCTATGCTGGAGATAGGTTGATGAATGTATATAATCTATTGTTGTTAAATTGATATAAAAACAGTTGTAGACATTAAATTTTATTAGTCATTGCTGAGGCAGACAGACAGACATTACCGCTGAACGCCCATAGAGACCATCTTGGGATGGTTTTCGTTCTTTCCCAGAGGAATGGGCGGTCTCGGAGAGCTTGATACCAGACTCAATTAATGGAGGGATAAAAAAATAAATAAATAAAATAAACCACCTATCCCCCCCCCCCCCCAGGAAGAGCAGACTTTTAGTGCCCCTGAGGTTTTCATTCTTGCATGAAAAATAATAATACAGTATTCTACAACTTTTCAACATTACATTCAGTGGCTGAAAAATACTGGCGCAAATCAGTCCAGCCCGTCATACCTCAACAGGCAAACTCCCAGATATTCACACGTTGTGATAAATTCATAGGGGCCGTTGAAGTAATACATCATCGATGGGGGGGGGGGGGGTTCCGATTTGCCGACTTTTGATGACAGGGGGGGGGTTTGGATAATGCTTACGTCCTCAACCACCCTTTATGAAAATATGAGTTAGGATTCAGAGGGGCAGAGCTGATGACGAAATTTTGCTGACAAGGGGGGAGGGGTCAAAATGGCTAAAAATTTGCTTACGTAATACTTGAACGGCCCCATACTACACATCTTATATTCCACTTTATGTACATTGTATTCGTGTATTACCTGTACCTTTTGCATACAATTTCGATTGCTTCAAAACACGTCTATTATAATATTGAACACATTATAACATATGCACAAAGAAAAAGAAGATTGGGGGAAGAATAATAAAATGGCAGACTCAGTTAGTCGGAATCAGAACCAGAATCCAGCTAGCATTCACCAGAGCAGCGCGTTATACAACAGTATATCAACATACACACGCGCGCGAAAAGCCGCATCACAGATCACTGTCACCAGCGGGTGTCTGCCATATTTTCTACTTCCTTTCTTCGCTGCAGTCGTATATAATATCTCGCTTGACGTGGTTCGGCGTCGTAGGGCTGGTCTTCGGAATCCTCAAGCGAGTCCCTCTGTCTTCTGATGAGGAGGTCGTCGTGTTGCTCTAAACAAAAATCATCACATCGTGTAATTTGTTGCAGTTGATGGGGGTATTGAAGGGTACTTTCTTCCAACTTCCTGAGCGATCTTCTGCTCGTACTTGGACGTGGTAGGACGAGGTAGTCACGTACTCCGTGGTGTTGTGCCTGAGGTCTCCCTTTTGTCCACATACACACCTTATAATGGGAACAATAGTGCAGGTACGCTTGAAAGGGCCCGGGTCCAGTCACGAACAAAGTTTTGCCTCGTCTCCACGGATGGGTTTTGAGATTTTGAGATTACCCTTTGTCGTACAGCGAAGGTGGATCTTTGGACCTTCCAGTAATTGCGTGTGTCCATCTCTCTTGTCATGTCGAAAGTAGGTCTTGCGGGAGGATTCGCTTGGCTCATGACCTGGACTGTAAAATGGAGCTACCCTCATGTTGCAGTCGTGTGGCCTCCTTCGCAAGCCGGTCGGACCTTTCATTGCCGACGTTTTTATTATGAGCATTGACCCACTCTATACTGATGCGGCTGTTCGTAAGAAGTTGCTGTCTCTCTTCTCTGGCCATTCATTGGGTGCGGTGAAAGAGAGTTGCTGATTGCTTTGATGGAAGATAAGCGATCTGACTTGATTACCATCGTGCACTTTAGTGATTGAGCGATTTTTATGGCCTTGCAAATTGCGTTCAGCTCAGCCTAAAAGGCTGAATTTGTGTCCCGCAGTTTGCTACTCCATGTTTCCATTTAACAGTTATTTTTATAAACCATAAGAGCTGAACCTACCCCTTTATCCGTTTTGGAACCATCCGTGAATATGGTATACGTCCCGGAGTTGTTCGTATCCCTCACGATGGTCTGTTTGTCTAGAATATTGATAGCCGGATGAAGAGTCCACCCTATTGCTTTATTTTCAACTACTATGTTGTGGCTAAGCGTGGTCTCTCCTATGGTTACTAGCTTGTTGATCCTGAGCTTGCCGCACTGTAATTCATATTTGAGTTTAAAGTCAATGGGGGCACATTACCCGTTATGACGTGAAGAGCACTGTTTTCTGTGGTATTGTAGACCCCTATTACATAGAGCAAAAACCATCGCTGGATGGATTCAAATTTCTTATTCATCCGAACTGCTGGTGTGTCAAACCATGCAACTGCGCCGTGTGCTATTGATCTGAGAACGACCGCTTTGCAAACATCAGACTGATGCAAAACACCACCGTTGTTGGTGTGCAGCGCGATCCGCCGGTTGGTTATATTGTCGAATATGAGTTGTTGGAGGTTCAATGGAGTTGGGGTCTTACTGAGGGCTTACTTTATAGCCCTCAGTGAGTACCCCTGATGTTGTTGAATGCCCCTCGTATGTCCAACGATATAAGTACGATGGGGGTTATGGCACGATTTCCTTTTGTTCTTTATGTTGTCGGTGAACTGCGATAGTGCCGTGTCAACTGAATAGCCCTTACGAAATCCGTGTTGGTTGGGATTCATGTGGATGGTGCTCTCTTGATGGAATGTGGCACGTTGTGTAATGAGTTTATCTAAAAGATTTCCGGTTGTGTTCAGCAAAGTTACTGGTCGGTACGGATTGGCCAGCATGGGATCCCCTCCCGGTTTTAGTAGAAGTATTACCTGCCCATTCTTCAGAGTCGAAGGTATTCTGTGAAACTGAAGGCGAAGGTTGAAGAGAGCGCGAAGGAATTCTGGCGATGTCTCTCGTATATCGTTTTCAGTATAGGATTAATGATACCATCGGGGCCAGGTGCTTTGCTGTTATTTAGAGAATGAAGCACCCTCTTTATCTCTTTTGCAATGAACGGTGGTTCATCCTGATGCCGTGAGGATGTTTCATTCAGTCTTGGAAAATCAGCACGTCGACCATGGGATTCGGAGTCTCGGAGAAAGATGGCATCTAGTTGGGTCTGTGCTGCTTCAAGCATGGTGATATCCCCTAGGTTTTCGTTTCCGGGGATTTGAGGTTGAATGCGGTTTTTTCCTGTTCTTTGTTCATTTCGGTGCCTGCTCACTGCTCAAGGTGTCCATATTTCAAAGATCGATCATCAAGGCGATGATCTTTAATATCTTTACTATTGATTATCTTCCCACCACTTAACGAGGGATCGTATATCATCTTACGCTCACTATTCGAAAATTTCGATGACCCTCAGCAAGTTTTGAGAAACTTCGTCGTTCGAAAAATCCAGATCTGGCACGTCGGCCCCATGATGCAGTCCTTAATGAAAATAAAATCATATATATTTGTATATATAATTCCATGTGGTGGAAGAGAAAGCTCCCTTCTGACACTACTATCACCGTAGAACGCACAGCGTTGCAACCCAAAGCTGAAGCAAAATATTTTGGAGTCATATTTCACAAAAAAGCTCAGTTTTTTTCAAAGTCCACATTCACGAGTGGCCACAAATTCCACGTACGAGCACCCAAGGCTGCAGGGCTTCACACTTCCGCTGTCAGCCTCAAAAATTAAGCCATCGTGTACAAATATGTCATTAGACTGATTATTGTGGTATATGATTTTCCATAGCCAAATCTTCAGTCATCAAGGAACTTCAAGTACAACAAAACAAGATATCCCGTCGATGTATACCGGGGAACAATAGTCATTAGAAACATAGACGTAATGAGAGACCTCACGATTGAAACCATCCAAGGCTATTTACTCAAACTCCGTAATGACTAATTTGACAGGGTAAAAAACTCCGTATACCCACAAATCCATGACATCTACTTTACTTTATCTTGTGCGTCAGTTGTTGAAATCTCCTCGACTCAATTATATTTTGGCAAGAATATAGTCAGTGGAATGTGTAAATATTATAAATATTTGTAAATATATGCAGACAACGTAAACGTACCCAAAAAAAGACCGCTATATGCGTTTTGGAGATGTATGAAGTTTCTTATTCAGTACTAAAAGACAAAATTCTCATATAGAGGATGTTGCTCGCTTGTCAACACTCAAGTCTCAATGTGAATGGCCACGTGAGAAAGAAGAGGACGGAAAAATGGTCAAACCAATCACGGAAGAGAACGTGGTCGTAATAATATTGGGAAAAGTGGGAGGTTGGCTGTGTCATAGACACGGGCGCTCAAGTTTTAAGGCGAGTTCGTTCTTTGGACCTACTTTTGCGTGGTAGGTACTGACATAATTCATTTGTTCATCATCGGGCTTGCACTTCTAATAGATAACAGACTACACCAATGCTGTTTATTTGCGTTGTGAACTTCTCGAGATATAGCGTAAAACAATTTCGTTACGAATGCGGGCCACGTGCTTCGTATCCATACAGAAACACGTATTAAAATACGTAGGGTATCATTGCATTCGTCTTTGGAATATCTAATAGACGATACCATTGTCTTTTATCCGCGTCGAGAACGTCTTGAGATATAGCGTAAAACAATTTCCTAACAAAAGAAGGTCGTGGTGTGCTTGTTAGGGTGTTGACAAGTTGAGACTTGTAGTTTTTATTTAAATGTGGAATAATCTGAGGAATAGTCAAATTCAACGTCAAAGGACCAACAATGGATGAGAAATCAAAATGGATGAAATCTTGGTTGGTTACATATCGTTTGGGGGTTGTTTAATGTCATGCTTAATTTGTCCTATATATGATAAGCCGATATGGCTTGTATAAATATATGTCTATAATATTATATTCATAAAAACATGTAGACAACGTTGGCATACCAATAAATAAGCCAATGTGGCTTGGTGCTCATTGCATATAGGAAATAAGATTTTCTTTCTTAATCTTTAAATCTGCTGACTTTTTCTCATAAATAGTAGAGCACCCACGCATTGTGACTTTAATACACTATCAAGGAAACATTTTATTTTCTGGATTTTTCTGTGAACTCGGAAATAAAAGTTATATTGTCTCCTTCGGGACTCGAACCTAGGCCCTCTCGCATACCGGGAAAGCATGATACTATCTACACCACTGGAGACACGACCCTGCCTTCCTTATTTCACGCGCTGTGGCGTGAGGCACTGAAGTAGAGACATTATTTGCCTCTCTTCAGTGCTCACGCCCCAGTACAGTATGTTGGTAAAAGTAGAACAGTAGGTGTCTACATAAAACAAATCTTCATTTCAATACAACAATGGCTGAGAAGTGAAACGTTGAACATAATTATACCCTCACGTCCAAAAAATTCAATCCTAGGGAATAAAATCAACTATCTCATTATAAATGAATTTATTCCATGACTTGAATAGTAGTTCTCATCATGATGATTCCTAGCTTTTAATGAAGCCGTAACTTCGACAAAACTTTTGCTTCTGTTTTGTGCTCCCTTTTTTCTCCCCCAGCAACTTTCAATTATCTTACATGTTCCTAAGTGTGTGTGTGTGTGTATATATATATATATATATATATATATATATATAAACATCAGCTTTTCTCATTGTTCAGATAAAAGAAGACATATTCTCGTTAAGCCTAAGGCAAGAACATACTTTATTCTAAACAACCGCAAAACGGGGAATCGGTCTTTGGAAAGAAAAAAAGTAAATGATAATTCCCTGGAGGTATTTTGCGGCACTACGTCGGCCATAATAAGAAATGTACACTAAAGACCTATTAGAGAAAGAAGAGAGTTGGGGCATAAAACACCTAGTCAGTATGTTTAGGAAGTTTCTTATACGTAACAAGATGTTTCAACGCCGTTATATTCAATCTTATTTAATAACGGGGTTCGGTATGTGCTTTTAAATGAGGTATCCGTTAGGTACATGATCAGAAAATACCATAAAATTGCTTTTTTCTTTTTTATTCGTCGATGTCCGAAATGATATATTAATAATTTACTTTCTTACTTCGAAATTTTATTATGAGAATATTCCGATATTTTATGATTTTCAATTGTTTTTTGGTTAATTTCATGGACATGTTCAGTGGATTTAAAGTATCAAATTTAATTCCAATGCTTTTGATATAAATTTTCTGTGGGATTGCCCCATTATTATGCGAAATTTTGTCACGGGATATTTGCTTTATTATAGTGAGACTTACAGACCATAATTATGATAACCGTATCAATTTGGAAAATGTAAATATCAAATGTGTTTTTCACGGTGAAGATGTTTTTATAATTACAATAAAACAACTTTTTTGTGTTTTTGTGTGAAGTGTTTTGTCTCAAACTTCCGTATAATAAAATTTCTACAGGAACACTTACGTTTTCCTTGATTTATTTTTTAACAACGATGGAAATTATTTCTATATTCCGAATTTCATTAATCGAATTCATTATATGGAGTTTAGACTATATATAAGTTACTGTAGGCAATGGTAGCTTGGTATTTGGAAACTGAGATTATAATTTGAAAATTGACGAATTTATCAATATTTTTGAAATTTTAATTCGGCAATGTATTTTGTTTATAACTTTCGGAAACGGATATTTTATTTTTATTATCATAATTTTCAGTAAATAAGCCGCCCCCAGAAAAAAGTTTTCTGTTTTTTTTCTGCTGTTATTGCAGAAATGCTGAGGTTTATCGTGCCATAGAGATAACAGATTCTTGTAAGCGTAAATTTCATTAAACAGCTAAAACTCCCTAACACATTTTAATGGAAATTATGTTTGGATATATATTTAACTTGTCTTTAAACCTTCCCTTCCAGAAATTTTGAAAATTATTATTGATATAACATTAGAGATTCTTGCAGTGAAAAAAAATAATAATTTAAGAAATTTAACTTTATTTAATAAGAATTAATAAAAGTAAATTATATTAAAAAAAAATATATTCATATGTAAAGCCAAAGTTTACTTTTATCTGAGTACCAAAAACGTTTATATGAAAACTGAATAGATTTCTTAAAAAATAGTAATACAGTAAAACCTCGCTACAACTATACTCGATACAACGATAAATTTCTCTGCAACGACATTTTTTTCAAATCTTGATTGACATTTATATATATATATATAATCCCTCTGTAACGGTAATTTCAAGAGATTTTCAAAGCGTTAAAACGGTATTTATTAAAATTTTCGTTCATAATCGTCTTGGACTCTATTTTAACTTCGTCACTTGGTTTCATTCTCTTAAGTGCGTCTAATAACATCGGTGTTTTTTGCACCATATGGCCACCGAAAGTATTGCTGAAATCCCTGTCAATAACACTTTCTGTGTAAGAAACATAAGCAATACAGTGAAGTTCTTTACAGGGGCTATGCATCTGAATAAATTTTATTAATCAATCAATCAATTACTTTTTCATGGTGAATAAAACTTTG
This sequence comes from Pholcus phalangioides, assembly GCF_987345545.1. NCBI lineage: Eukaryota > Metazoa > Arthropoda > Arachnida > Araneae > Pholcidae > Pholcus > Pholcus phalangioides. The sequence continues at coordinate 5,341,636 of NW_028301628.1, read as the reverse complement.
AAGCACATTTTCTGATGGCACTAACAAAGCAAAGATTTAGAGAAAAATCGTGTCAACAACAGCACAAATTCGGTGGCGCATGGAGACGCAGCTCTACTTTGAGGCAAAATAGCGAAAATATAATTTTTAAAGCCATATAAGTCACCGCTTTGTCAACGGAAATTACGATAATTATATTTAATAATAAATACAATTCCGATTTTTTACACTTTTTTTTTCTATCCTCACGAAAGGGGATTTTATAGACACAGAAAACAAAATAGTTCAGATTTCAGCAGTAGTATACGACGTGCTTAAAGTAATTTTACGCACATTTCCACCACTAGATAGCGGCACCAGAAATATCGTTTTCCGCTTTCCGCGCGTTTTTGACCGACTTCCTTTTTTGGGCCGGAAATTCTGTTGATCGAGTGCGCTGCAAAAAAGCAAATCATCGAAATATACAAAAAAAAATCGCACTTCGTCAGAATAGTTTTTACCCGAACTGTGTTAAAATATACCAATTCAATCAACTTTTATGAAATTTTAAACTATTTACGAATTTATGGGACAACTTGTAGATGCAGTTGCAGTTTTGTGAATAAAAAGATTTAATGTTGATGATGGCCTGAAAAAAGAATTTATATGCTACGATAAATATGATAAATCTGTTATTATCTGTTATAACCGGTTTTTATGCATACTTACCAATCGTTTTGGTAAGTTTAAGTCTAACCGAATTTACCGGCTAATATTCATAATACCCAAGCGTCGTTGGTAAATTGGATAGATCTGAAAACAATTATCACTCACGGAGATTACACATAATTTCCAAGCGCAAATTTGATAATGAAAACATTATTACTACTTTTACTAGTGATTATGGATAATAAGAAACACTGTCGTTTGTGAACTTGATAAATATTTGAAGTTTATCGCCTTTATCAGTGATGATTATGCATAAGACTCTAGTGAAATTAGTGAATTTGATAAATATGAAAAAAAAATAGTCTAGTATGTGTGAAGAACATAGTCGGTCCCCGATATAATGTAGGGCGTCTATGAATATTATCACGTATAGTATATCATTTGGTACTATTTATAATGTTTTCATTGATGCGACGCTTTGTCACTATGCGTAATGACCGGTTAGTTGACCGATGATATATTTTTTAGTGCTTATTACGTTTATCAACGAGGCATGAGTAATGCACAACCACCATTGAAAGTGATAAATTTATAAGGAAATTTTTCAAACTTAACATAATGCGCGGTGATTGTGAATACTAACCAGATTCATCTAATTTATATCGTAACATATACATCATTTCATTCTCTTATAATATATGAGATTAAATTATCAATTTATATTTTCGCTGAAATTTTATGGTAGTAGTTTATTTTTCGTTAGACATTTTAGTGATTCAACATTTTAAGTGATTCAACAAAATAGCACATTTCATCTTGATTTCACAAGCCTTCTTATGTATTCGAAATCTTTCAGTCAAAAATGGCTTCAAAATAACGAAGGAGAGAAATGAGTAGAAGTGCACCACATCTCCACAATGCGCATAGTCCAATTTATTAATGGTTGGTGCTTCTCTGAACATATACCAGTCGAGGCGTACTAACATCCCAGAAGTGGTCATCGAAGCGAGCGGAGAACACAGCAGCAGTTATCGAACAGAAACTGCGTAGTGCTGCATCTGTTATATATATAAAAAGGCTATTAACTCGGAAATTTCACGATCGCATTAACCGTAGTTTCTCCGAGGATTCTCAACCATCTACCAAATCCGGATCAGTCATTCATTCGAAACTTCTAGATCGGGAACTTCTGCATCATGGGATCTGAATGGCGAAAACTTGGAACCGTCGACAACTTTCGGACGAGGAAACGCATTAAACGCACTCGATACATGAGATTGTTTTACCGCGTATCTCTGAAATGGAACGAAATCACATATTTGAACATTCAGAACTGCTCATGAATTTGGGCCGGCGCTGGAATATTCTCTCCAGAAGATAGATACCATGAATGTTATCGAAACACCATATTATCGTGGGCCTTATTAGAGTAAAAGATGAAAATGAGCGAAAATGCAAATTTATGCTCGGTAAAATTATTAAAAGAAAGAAAAAGATATGGTAATTTTTTCGTTAGAAAATGGCATAGATACAATGATAAATCATAATAATGTTTTCAAGGTCTGTTTAATTTTTTGACAGTTTTTTTTCAAAAATTTTTTCAAGTAATTTTCGTACAACTTTTTGTATGAATCAAAAAATTTCAAGAATTAAACGGTCTATTCAGTTTCTAATTTTATAGATTTCGATAGAGATTGCATTTTAAAATTTTTGTTTACAAATATATTGAGAAAAGAAGATTTTCTTCAATTTCATATCCCTTTTCATAAACAAATTTTATCCTGTTTTCTAATCTGGAATTTTCTTTCTACAACCGGAACAACAATAATAACTTTTATCCAATTTTTTTTTATCGCATGGTGCATCAGTTTGTCATTTAAATTACTATTATTATTATTATGTATTTTAATTAAGTTGATTAATTAATATCAATCTATAAGTCAATCAATTGGAAAGTTAAACTGTTAAAGATACTAAAAGTAATGTCTAATTTTTTGAGACATCTTTTATTTATATTTTATTTATATAATAGCCCTTATGTGTATGAAAAATTGTGCAATTTGTTCACAAATTGAAAGAGCTGTCAAAAATGTGATTATTGTACTCCCCCGGAAAGTCATATACATCGATTTTTATTTTGTAGATTAATTATTAACTGATTATTTTTTTGTGTTTGAAAATTTATGAGATGTACTAACATGTGTGTGTGTGGCATTGTTATCTTACATAAAAAAAATATCTTCAAATTCTTCATGCAATTTCGAGATCTGAAGCAAACAACTCGTACAATCTCTGCTCTTCAACCTTTCATCTACCATATTATAAAGAGTAAAATGAAAATGAATATAAATGCAAAATAAAAATTTAATGATGATAATAAATAACTACCATTTGTGAATTACTAGGTTTGTCATTTTTTAGTTCTTATCAAAAATAAACAAATAATGTTTTTCACAATCAGTACATAACAAAATAGTTAAAAAAATCTGGTGACTTGTTTGCATGATTATGGAAGTGATTCTTTTATAGAGGATTGGCTTTTTTCCATGAATGAAATTTTGGCGATAATTTGATTTAAAGTATTTTGAGCAACGTGTTTTGAATCCACGTATTATACTTGTTTTTTTTTTTGCATGAACGAATTGTTTTTGATATATATTTTGAACTAACATTAGCATTTTATTATTACATTATTATTATTAATTTTCTTTTTATTTTGAATCCAACTACTTTTTTAAATTTTGAATCAGAGTATTTTTTATAATTTTGAATTCAAAATTTTGAATTTTTTTCCTCAAAATTTGAACATTTTCAAAAAAAAGTTAATTTTAGTCAATCTCGATGAACTCTAATTCATGCTTTATTCAGGAACATGTAAGTAAATGTCAGAAAAGTTTCTTTTGGATTGGATTTTCAATTTATTGGCGCAAGGACCAATTTGGTCAAACTGCGCCAAAGCAAGACATAAAAATAAGAAAGATGTCCTTTTGTCATGTCAAAAAACTAAAACATATAAAAAGGAACATGAAACGTAAAACAATGACATAAATTGTAAAAATCTCTAATTTATCATATAAACCAATGGCTTTGATGAATTTAAAAATGCGAGATGCATCGCTATTGTCATTTAAAATGTCATGAAGTGAAAGATGACTATGACCAAAAGCGGTCTTAAAATGATGACGATGATGTGAACAAGTAAAAGCATGAACAATGGTAAGTTTCTTTTGCGAAATGATGTTTCGTAAAAAGAACATGAGTTACATTTCGCTGACATTTCTGTTAGCGAACTAAATCATTCATTGTTTAAACGTCCGGTACGTTTTCATTACTTATTTTTTGTGATTTTTATTTATTCCCCCTAAATGACCAATCACGCATATTACAGGTAGGGAACACTGATGTAGGGTATCAATGCCACGGGATTATGTCGTTGATCACATCAGATTACAAAAATTTTTCAATTATCGATATATTATAATTTTCTCACAATTGAAAAAAAAATTACTAACGAAATAAAACACAATTTATATAAATTTATTATTGTTCTCATTAATATACGAATTCGTTAATTAATTCTTGTAGTTATAAAAATATAATACAGGTTGTCCTGTATGTCCTAATTCGGCCTATTTCTCACCAGTCACTCATGGTTTCAATTTAAAGGAAAAAACATTGCTCAAAATATGTGTATGTACCTTTGTACGATTTTTTGAGAATGAAAACACAAGATGTCAAAAAATAAAAAAATAATTAATTTTTTACATGCACACCCTATGATCGAAAACCCGGAAAATCGGAAAGTTGATATCCTTTCTCCTCTGAGCCCAATAAAAGAGTTTCACGTTTCTAAAGTGCAATATTCGCTGTCATATAGAATTGAAAAATCAGAAAAAAGTTGAGAAAGAACAGCATAAATGAGGGAAGGGGACGTTGTCTGTTAGTTTGACCATTTTATTTGGTCATTTTTATCTTACCATGGTCATTTTCTGCACACAAATACAGATACAACGCCACTACAGGCAAAATGCCCAAGTAGGGCTAATTAGACAGGTATCTACAATTTATTGCCGATTCCGAACGGCAGCCTGTTTTTTTTTTAATATTCACTGAGGGGTTTGTGTGTTAGCCCTTTGATGTGGGAATCTCTGCGGTATAACAATCATTTCTGTGGTGATGCCGTCGTTCCTGTTGTACCCCTGTGTCAGGAAAGTATTCTGGCAAAGACGAACCGGGTATTGAACTCGCCATATCTCTTATCTTTCGCTACTTTAGGCGAGCATCTTATCGACCTGGCCTACCACGCCCTCGTCTAACAGTTTATGCTACTACAACTACTTCACCAAACACCAACTGGCCATATCGCTAAATTGCAATTTACTGCCATTAATAAGATAGGTTGGAAATGAAGGCAAAGCTAATGGTTGTCGCCTTGCCTCGAGTTCGTTAGGGGAAATATCGTATCCTCTCTTGGTTTCGAACCCCCGGGACTGTGAACCTTCACGGTGGTAAACGAGAATCTTACCAACACGCCTCTCTGACCCTAATAGGTTATGCTGTTCTTCACCCACCTTTTCTCCAATATTTGAACTCGGATATCTTAGCGAATATATTGCAGTTTAAAAGTTTTTTTTCGTTGTGCTCAGGAAAGACAGGGCAACACCTTTCATATTGGAAGTTCGGAAACATAGAGCACTATATAAAAATTAATATTTTTTTATTATTTTGCGACACACTGTATTCCCAATCTCAAAACTCGTACAGGGTGATTTTTGAACAATTTTTTTTTTCAAAATTGGAATCGCGCATCTACGATGAAAATTTGATGAGATAAATTCGGAATTAGACTTACAGGACACCCTGTATAATTATTTCAAACACCATAAGTATAATACAAAAATATTTATTTGAGAAAGTTTTCGAACATATTTAGTTTTTAAAAGGAGAGACTTGAAAAAAATGTAAATATTAAAACATATCAATCACCGGGTTTTTGAACACGTCTAAAATGTCACAAAACAAATATTCAATTTCACAGGAAATTTCTTAAAAAGTCTTTCGGTATGTTTCAAAACTTACGGAAAATAATGAAATTATCGAAATTGCAGCAAAAATAATAATGATATTAATAAAAACAAGCCCTTTAAACAGGGGAAAACGACACTAGAGAATAATAAGATTTTAATAACGTATATATAATCAAATTTTTACTTTTATTCGGTAATTAAATTTCTTTCGAGTAATTCGGGAGATTATCAAGTTTTCTCTCTGATGTGTGTGCGATTCATATTTCATTTTTTTTCTCTCTCTCTCTCTCGAAGATGGAAATTAATTAGCTTCAAAAGATGTAATTAATCACTGATGGTGATGATGGTGGTGGTGATATCGGCCGATTTATTCGAGGTTTCCTTCACAAGAGTGAATCGAGGTTGATGTTCTAGCTTCTTTTCTGACAAGTTTGTCAGCTTTGAAGTGTTTAACGTACATGTAAGTTATGTTTTCCTAAAACGAGGTGTATTAATTGAGTTTTTAGATTGATCGATTGCCACATGTTTCAACAAAGTTTGTTTTTGAGATGATGTAAATTCAAAGTTTATTGAAGAACATCCACTGTGAAGCCAATTAAAATTTTCTGTAGATTCGAGTTATACTCAAATAAAAATATGTGAAAATTAAACATATTTTTTGATTAATAATTTGTTGAAAAATTAATATTTCAATATTTTCTATGAAAGTACAAATAGAGAGCCAGGATTATATGCAATTGCATGGTTGCAACTGTCTATATACTACTGCCAAAGCCCAAAATTGGTCATTCACGAATCGGCCAATTTCATTGAATATTGACTGGGTCAATGTCCTTATTTCGTTCTTTGAGGAGCCAGTTCGCGAAGTAGCTGGAGCTCCCTGGCCAAAGTCCGATAACAAAAGACATGGTTAGGGGTCATCACCAAGTTGGCGTATATTTTCATGATAATTATGTCCGCGTCTGCCCCATCAAACCACAGTCACGATAATATATATATATTTTTTCAAAACTTGGCGGGAAAAAAAACTACGTCTATGTTATTTTTTATGTACGTAGTTTTCTTTCTCCAAAATTTCCCTTATTTTTTCTCTCTCGTCAAATGCAGCTAACCCAATACAGCTACTATATACAGGGTGGTTCAAAATTGAACGTACAAACTTTTAGGGGAGATAGAAAGCACAAATAGGAAACAAAATAACATAAGAATGTATCCCAATTTTCATTTTTGTTTATTTTATTTTACTTTTGTGCGGAACTATGGATGGTAAGAACTCGGAGCACTCGGTGTACACGTACTGTCCTCGTGTAAAGTATCGCTAAATAAAGAGCTTTTCTACCCATTATTGGCTTGTCATTTCTGCATCTTCGTTTACCCTCCAGTTGATCAAATTTGGTTTTCCGATCATACATTCCTATGTGATCCGGTTTTGTTTTTGTATTTTCTATCTCCCCAAAAGTTTGTGCGATGTGTTTTGAATCACCCTGTATCACCATGTATGGCACGTTATCGAGGAAAAAATGAACTGGACGCTCAGACGTTCTACACTGGATGGGGCATTTTCTACGGAACGGTGGATTTCTGCGAGACATGATGAAAGGCAGGATTGAAGGAGAAAAACAGAGGGGAAGGCCCAAAGTCACTTGGATCTCAACGCTACTTAATGATGACGAAAGGTTCCAGTTACAGCTAACTAAAGAACAAAGCTCAAGACAGAGATGAGTGGCAGCTGCTCAACATGGAACTGAACCAGTCTTAGAACTGATGCACCATTGATGATGATCTACGTAACAATCCATTTTATTCTAAGAAACTATTTTAGCAATTTAGAAATTATAATAAAAAATGAAAAAAAATCCTCTACGAATAATGCTTAAAAGAAACCTCTAACAAGTTGATACTATAGTAACATAGTGATACTATAAAATTAGGCATTCTAACTTAAATCTCAGTCTCAAGTCAGAAAAGAAATATACTTTGACAATGTAGAAGGAATTCAATCCATTTATGTAAATTTTTTACCACAAACATGCTTAAAAAAAAGATCCTCCTACAATATAAAAATTATAACCTTTAAATTTAGGTTTTTTTTCTATGAGTTGCACTAACTAGTTTATAAGATGTTATAAATTTCATAAACAAACGTGCAACGGAAGATACTTTTAGTTCATTCAAGACTCATTGTATGATTCTTTAAAGGCATTGCATTAACTTCAAAGAATTTATTAGAGTCAATGCTCCATAGCTTCATCATACAAATAACTACAAGAATCGTAGAATTCATAATTAATATCATTAATTGGATACAATTGCCATTATGGTACTATTAAAGAATCTTATAAACCACCATTCTGATGCAATTGAATTTCCAATAATTAGTATTATAAAAGAATGTAATCATGATGAGTGTTGTAGTCTAGAGCGGCATTCGTATTCCCTTAATTGGCATCAGTGAGGTTTATTTTAAATACACATAAGTCGGTATCCGTAATGAGAGAAAATCGTCAAGTAATGTCAAGTGGCACGTAAATTTAACAAGCTAAAGATCATGATGGTGAATGATTGATAAATACTTCATATTCGAAAATATAATTTCATCAACACGGTCAGTGAATCTCAATAAGAAGAATATGCATCGGTATTTCATGCACGAGCACACACACACACAAGCCAGACTCAATAAAATTATATTTCCGAGACCGATAGAATACTGATTTAAATCTATACGTCTGCATTAATATTTTATAAATATTTGAGATTATGATGGAAAAATTTAAAAAAAAATTTAAAGAGCTATATATTTCAGACAGACTCAAATTTGAGAAATAAATAAATAAAATATGTCGGGAAAAAGGTTTTTGATATATTCAAAGTACATTTGCATTAAAGCAACTTTTAGCGTAAAGGCAATTTTAAAAGCAATATGAGGCATTCTATGGTTTGAGATAGAAAATTTGCGGAAACGATTGCATTCCCTCTAATTAGCTTTTCAGTGCCTTTTACTCCCGCTTTAAAAATGCAATTTCGAAAAAAAAAAAATAATATATATATAACGTCACACAACTTCCTCGGATTGAGGCGTAAGATTTGAACTTAATGGCAAATGTTTTCCGTAATGTAGAAATTACTTTAAGAGTATCATCTGAGACGAGAGAAATAAAATAAAATACATATAAATGTTGAAAAAGTCAGGATGTTTTTTCTACCCCACGTTTCTAAAAGACTCGTTTCCTGTTCTAATGTTTTTCCTGCGGACGGATATTCCAGTAATCGCTTAAATCTCCTGCACTCACTGCTGAAATTTACACAAAAACAGGAGAAAAAAAAAGCGAAGTAAGTAAGGAATGAAATGTAAAAAATAAAAAATAAATAGAATTCCGGAACCAAGAGGTAAGCATAAAATAAGAGAAAAAAAAAAAAACCCTATCTCCTGAACACATCAAAGAGAAGAACTCTAGAACTAAGTGAAGATTAAGACGGAGAGGATCCTGAATAAACCAGATATATTCTGCACTCAAACCAATGTTCTATGATAGTTACCTTTCTTGGTATATCTTGGGTAATTTGCTACTCCAATACCATTTTAAATAAAAGTGACGAGAAAAGTAGTCGGATACCTTAATCTATTTACATATTTGTTTTAATCTAGCAAATGGGCTCATGAAATTATTAAAATATATTTTTGAAGCATCAGTTAATATTAGGTTTCTCAGGTGTTCACACCTAAGACAATACTGACTATTAACAAAACATTTTTTTGTTAGTCTTGTATCTAGTGTATGTGAAAATGATCTGTAACAATAAAATAAATACCATAAACACGGTTTTTACTTTGTACAACTTTTATAAAACTTTTTATTCAATCTTATACTGGAAATAATTACAAAATGCAGAGATTTTTAAACAGTTCAGTCTTCTCTAAAAGACTGTGACATAACAAATCGACATTCTATAATATTGTAATGGAATGTATTTATTTTTATTTTGGACAAAAGAAGCCCTTATGTTAGCGTAGCTATGTCAACTAAGAAAACTTTATACTCCAATCAAAGCATAAAACATGCTTGAAGCGGTGGATTCCACAGATTTTGAAGCAAAATTCTTCCACATCAATACAAAAATACACTTTATTTACACTGGTACTTCTTACTCAAAACAAAGAAATGTATACAAGTCAGTAATGAGAAAAGACTAAACAACATTATGCTGAGAAATTAAATTTTCTGGATGTTATGCTGAAACTAAATATTAGGAAACAAAAGTGATTGGTTTCCTCCGGGAATCGAACCCGTGCTCCCTGCGCAATTACGTTAACCAATACACCCGAAAAAAACGTTCGAAATCCTTATAACACGCATTTGTAGCGTGCGCTGAGTGGAGACGGCAGCCTCCCTTAACTACAGCAATTTTCGCCCCAGTTGGCGTTTTTGTATTAAGTTCAAGTATTACGTCAACAAATTTTTAGCCATTTTTGACCCCCCACTTGTCAGCAAAATTTTGTCAGCACTGCCCCTCTACCTCCTAACGCATATTGGTGTTATCAAAAACGTACGGGATGCATAATAGGGGCTCGTGCGCCCCCCCCCCCCCAGACGAAAGAAATATTTTTTTACGTAAAAATTAAAAATAATAATAATAATTAAAGTTTCTAAAGAAAATACCTTTATATGTTATTATAATCGATTTCTGTTAATTCCAATGTGATTTGAAGGGTAAGAACTCACAATTTCTCTTCAAGACCCACCCTTTAAGCCATATATGGTAAACCCTTGACCCACGGACCGAACTTGGCACTGAAGGTGGTTATCTGATGTGGCTTGCCACCTAAAACCTAATTTTGTAACAATGAACTAAGCGGCACATTTATAGATCGCTTAAATCACGAATGGCACAATTTCAGAGCATTTAAGTGGCCCGTGGGACATTTTCAGATCACTGACGTAGGTCCGTGGAACATTCAAAGATCACTTAAGTAACCGCTACACAGTTCCAGAACACTTAAACGATCCATGGCACATTTAGAAATCCCTTGAGTGACATGTGGCAGAATTTTAGCGAACTTAAGCGCGCCCCCTTCGAAGTGCGGTTCTACATCACTCAAGTTACCTCGCGGAACATTCCCAGATTACTCAAGTGATCGGTAGCATAATTACGGATCACTTGAGTGATGCGTTGCACAGTTCCACAGAATTTAAGCGGCCCGGACACATTTCCTGAGCATTTGAAGGATCCGTGAAACATTTAGAGATGGCTGAAGTGGCTCTGTAAGGGATTTATCATTAGCGATAATGTTAGTTCAGGTGCTACCAGCGAAAACCAGTGAAAGATTTTTCTCGTTTTTATCGTACCGAGTAAGATGACATTAAGAGTATTTCATATTTTTATAAAGGTTGGTTTGTGACGTAAGCAAGTTTGTGTCGAGTTCAATAATTTGTCAAGGAAAATTGACAAAGTTTTCAGTTTTACCACTACCAGTTCCCGATGTTGGCTCAAGCATTTTCCTCCCACTACTTTGTTCTACTTTTTAATTGGGAAAAATAACCCGTTCTTTAGAGTTATCAGTACTGTTTTTCGATCTATTCGTGTAACCATAAAACCTTGATAGAGTTGGAAAAAAAAAAAAAAAACTCTTATGTATTCTCAATCAGGGTGGCATTTGCCTTAAAATTTAGTACTTATCTAAATTGAAACATGTATAGGATTCCTTGTCCAACCGAACGTTTGACAACAACAAAATACGTGTAGTATTAATTTGATTTTGAAAACACCTCTCTGACCTAGCGGCTATTAGAAATGTATGAAGGGTGGACTTGCCTTAACTAGTGCTACGGCCTGCGGGAATGCAAACCTGAAACAATGAGCTTGTACCACGCATGCTTCAATCGTTTTTTCGTTTTGGGACAAAGTATCCGTATTACGGTAATTATTTAATTATTTGGATCGATATCTAGGACCATTTCAGATAGATATTACAGATAGATATACTTCAGATCATAACATAAAAAAGAGTAATTATAGAGTAAATACTCGAATTACTATTATAATGTAAATATTATAGATCATAACATAAAAAATAGTAATTAAAAACTATTAAAAACCATTTCAAATATTCTCTTAATATTCTCTTCGCCCCAGAGGCACACATATGTGTACCTCGGATATTAAAATGAAATAAATTCAAATTATTTTTTTTTAATTTCCAACTAAAAATTTGATGTAACGTAATAACTGAAATTATTAAAAGTAAAATAACTTGATTCAATTACCTATAATTAATTTTAATTAATATATTTTGAACTTCTGAAAGATTTCTTGATTTCGTAATTGATTGAATTTCTTCTAGCATAAAATTTACATTTTTCGTTCAAGTGAGTCTAAAACTAAACAAAGCAAATTTACTAGCTAATTAAAATTCGTAATTGAATTACAAATAAAATGATAAATTAGCACTAGGGATTATGGCTGTAGAGTTTCCTTGAAATCATAAACCGAAAAAATATGAAAATAAATGAAGAATGTTTAAAATTATTCTCATGAGAAAAAAATAATTAATAATTTATGTAAATGACTGAAAATATGTCTTTAGAAATGGAATAAGTATAAAATCTAATATATAAGGGATATTCATTTTCTTAATTAATGAGAAATTATAACTTTAATTTTTCTTATGGTTTCATTTGCATGATTTGTGAAAAAGTAATTCTAATTAGAAGAATATTATAAATCGTAATTTAGATATTCTCTTTGATGCCTTGTTCTCTCTCTCTCTCTCTTTCTCTTATTAGATGTATGAAATTAATTTAAATTATAATTTCTGAACCTTATATGGAAAATATCAAGAAATAGGCACGTAAGTTATATTGCCGTGTAACATTTGAGCAGTAAACACTTGAATCTTGCAATTTTTTGAATAATACATTCTCGTCATCATTTATGAATAATAAAAGTAATGAAATAGCTGTGGATTTTCCAGAAATGAATAATTAAAAATACTATAATGTGGAGCTTGTGCATTTCAATAGGAATTTTTGCTTAAACTGAAAACCCAAAGGAAATGAACACTACAGAATGTTATTCCTTTGTTAATTCACTTTGCGAGCATCCTAATTAAGTGGAAAACTAATTACCCGAAGTATTAGTACGTGCAAAACAAAACTCTGCTGAGAAAGGAATATCGTATTAATCTTGGTAATAGTACAAAAAAGTAGTATTAGTCGTTTTACGAAACAAAAGGGGAGGCGGGGACAAGAAACCCAAGTAAAAACAAATATATGGCGATAAACGCATTACAACGTTTAAGTCAACGCTTTCTTCTTAATTTTCTCGAATAAAGACGTGCTTGTTGATGAAGAGAATGACTTTTACGGGATCATTACTGTTATTCATTGAGTTTGTATTTCCGCAGGGTATACAACAATCCAAACATTAGGAATAATGCTGTTTCATGCGAAAGCATGGTTATATATTCATCCACTGAAATATTATATTTTCTTAACTTTGCTGGTTCGACTGGTATCTGATTTACGGGTAGCATATTGAACGGTTGAAAAGAAACTAGATTGGAAATTGTATTTTCTACTTTATCTTCATCTTTAACAGTGTCCATATTTGATAAAGGATTGAAACTCCTTGTACTTTTCAACCCTCTGGCTGACTTCTCCCTGTGTTGACCACATTTCTCTCTACTTTAATTTAGTGATTTAAAATTGTTAAAATAATATTTCGAGGATGAATGAAAATGTTCTAGACCAGGGATCTCAAACGCGGGTGTTGACGCCCCCTGGGGGCGATAGAACGTTCCAGGGGGCGGTAGAAGCTACGAGTATAACATAGGATCCTATGGGTTGGATTGCGTTGGGGCGATGGGAGAAAAAATTTCTGAAGAAGGGGGCGATGGGACAAAAAAGGTTGGGAACTCGGAGCACTCGGTGTACACGTACTGTCCTCGTGTAAAGTATCGCTAAATAAAGAGCTTTTCTACCCATTATTGGCTTGTCATTTCTGCATCTACGTTTACCCTCCAGTTGATCAGATTTGGGTTTCCGATCATACATTCCTATGTGATTCGGTTGTGTGTTTTCTACCTCCCCAAAAGTTTGTATGATGAGTTTTGAATCACCCTGCATATAGCCATGTATCACACGTTATCGGGGAAAAATGAATTGGACGCTCAGACGTTCTACACCTTACTTATTTTTAATTAATTCAAAAACAAAATTTAAAAAAACACTAGTTTTAATTTTTTTTTTGAGATTTGGAAAGAAACCATTCATAGTAGTTCTTCACTTATATATTGATTCCAGCCACAACAGCTATAAATTAATGTTTCTTTGAAAAGGCTGAATTTTTTTTTTGATGTTTTTCCTCAGTCGTGTGTTCACGACACTATCAAATAATCAATAATCACTATCAATAATGTACCAATGTAAATAAACCATGAAATAGTTTTAGTAAATATAGGTACTTTTACTCAATCGAAATAGAAAACAAATACGATCGCTAATCGAATAAAAAACTTTTACAACACCAAATTCGCATGACACATTGGCACATTTTTGCGAGCAGAAGTCAAAATATTGGTGTGGTTCATATTATTTAGGAACTTAAAAATGCAATTTTTATCATTATTTTAATTTTCCTGAATAATCAGTCAACATGCTGTAAATTTTTTTCCCATCGCGCACCCTCTGTTAGGAACTACTGTTCTAGAACGTAAAATACACCACTTAGACCAGTGATTCTCAACGTGGGCGTTAATGTCCCGTGGGGGCGGTAGAAGCTACGGGTATAGCATAGGATTCTATGGGTTAAATTGCGTTTTGGGGGGCGCTGGGAGAAAAAAAATTCTGATGAAGGGAGCGATGGGACAAAAAAAAGGGTGAGAAACTATGACTTAGACCCATGTTCCATCAAAGTTGAAGCAAGCAAACTGACACCGTTTTAATGACACAAGTATGAAAATTTATCGTCTAGAACATCATCTGTCATTCGAATCTAACAACTTTCATGGGAATTCAAAGATAGAGTTGTAAAATTTTCATTTTATATTTCAAATTCCCCCCAAAATAGCCTTCTGAAAAGAAAATCTCAATTACGATATAATTTTAGTGCAGTTTAGACAGAAAAGGAAATTATCTCCCGCCTTACGCGCACAGTTTGTTCACAACGGAATAAATCCAAGCATCCTCACAAACTAAATCGGAAACCTTCTCGAATAAACTTGATTCGATAATAAATCAACTAAAACGATCATTTGTCTCTATAATCCATTAGGAAATCGAACTTTTGTGTCTAGACGGAAAATTAATTGTAATTAGAAGGCTCTTGGTTTTCTTCTCCCCCCCCCCCCTTTTAAAAGTAACCGATATTTCGAATAAATCCAATGAATTTTAACGATCTCGAGAGCGCACACAAAAGTGGATTCCGAGTCATTCAGCAGATTGGTACGCATTAATGAAGTACAAGGACTATTCCGGAATTTGTTGAAAACCCTATTTAGCCCCCGTAATGTATGCATGCATGCAGTGAATGTATGTGTCTTAGATCGAGAGAGAGAGAGAGAGTGCAGGTAGGTAATCCAAACTAGGAATAATGTTCCCGGCACTAGAGCACGTAACCCTATAATCACTTTCAGATGCATCCAAACGACGAATTTAATTGCGGGCTCGATCAATGCGAGTTCCCTGGAAATGCTGTCGATGGCAATATATCGTCTTTAATTTCCTGTATTGATGCAAACGACGAGCAATTTAAAATCGCAAAAATCATCTCCGCTCTACCGTGTAATGGGTAAATAAATTCGTATGGGAGACATTTGAAAAAAAAATTCATAAAAGTGAAATATAAAATCCTTCACCCTCCGCAATTTAAGTTAAAAGCTTGTTAACTAAATGCGTGCATATCTAATACCTATATGAATATATATACATATTTTTTTTTTATGAATTCTCAGTAATGCGATACCTAATTAGTTCCATGAAGCAGAAATTCAAAAAAATATATATATTTCTCGCTTTGATTGGGGTCTTTCTCGTTTACGAGAATTCGGTTCACAGAATATCGGAGAGAAATATTTTATTTCTATGCGATATCGAATAAATGATTCAATATTTCACTAATGAGTGTCTGAAAATTTCATGTTTTAAATTACGTAAATTTGAACCCGTATTTTACTAGACCATAATTATAATTGTTCGAAGGACATGTGTATACATCCTGATTATAGATCCCTAATTATTCATTTGGTGATTGCAATTAGTGAAAGTGAATTCTCAATTAGGAATTTTTAACGTTATTAAATCAACTTTATTGTAATAAAAGTGTCGTGAGTTTTTTGATGGGAAAACTACGAGATAAAAATTTATTTAGTTCAAGTTAAATTTGTTGTGAAAATATGAATAATTATTTCCAGATAGCTCGATTTCGCTTTTGATTGTATTCGCATGTATTTTGTAGGTGATCTTATAATGGTAATATCAGTGAAATCGTTTCTTTGAGGAGCGTATACTAATATGGAGCGTGTGCTCAAAAACAATATTTAAAATTTACACCCCGTTGTACAGAATGATTTACAGACTAGTGTTGGTTTTTTTTTTTTTTTACATAATATGTTGATTTCTGAGTAAATTCATAGGGAACAACATAATGAGAAACGGATAATTAAAATCTTTTTGAAAAACAGGGTGCATTACTAGTAAGGATAAATGGGCACAATTCATGCTGCTTTTTACAATACAATACAATACAAATACAACGCCACAACAGGCAAATTGCCCAACGAGGTGGCTGAACATCATGGATCCCCGAGCCCCTACCTACTACTGCTACACCACACATGCACCCCCCCCCCTGCGGAACCCCCCAAAGAATCGGTAAATGCGGAAATGTGCGTGTACGTGTAGTGCAACCTGACGTATAGTTTGTTTCTGTGTAATGCTTGTTATGTGTAGTGCTGTCATCTGCCCCCAGTTTTACTAACTATGAGTGAAGTGTTATGGTTGAATGATTTACCGTTGTAGGACTGTTGCTCTCTGTGGCGAGACTTTTTAACGGGGAGATCGGCTCGCATTTGCGCCTTGAAGTTGGGAACCACAGAAAACCAACTTCAGCCGACCACCACTGTGGGGTTCGAACCCGGATCCTCGCATCTAATTGTGTGTGTGTGTGTGATAAATATTATCACATTTCGAGATATGATCATGTGATTTGTATATAATTTTACGCAATATAATAGAGCTCCCCTATGAGCCAGTTAAAAGAACGAATTGGTTAGGCGATATGGTTTTCTCATAGAAACTTGTGATTGCCATAGGCGTATTGCCATTTTCACGAGGGTGGGGGGTTACGTTCTTTTTTCCTGCAATAATTTTATATTAATTTTCCCTATAATCTCGGCTCTGGGGGGGGGGGGGGTTAGAACCCTAAACCTTCTTTGCATACGCCAATGGTGATCGCGATCCATGGTCGGCAGGGCCGCAACTGGGGGGGGGGGGACAAGCAGGTATCTTGCCCAGGACTAGCAGAGTGCGCAAAATTCACCTTTCATAGCCTCTTCTTCAAAATTAGATGGGGGGGGGGAATGTCAAAATATGTGCTTACCTCAGCTGATCAAGCATTTAGTTGCGGCCCTGATGGCTAGTGTTCAATGTCAAAGTCTCTCGATTAACGATAATACCTCTATTATGGTATTTTTCTTCGTCCACAGAATATCGTTATATCGAGATTTTACTTTTCTCCATTTTTTGAATTCAAATATCTCATTGAATATTGTACTACAAAACGTTGTTTTTTTTTGTCAGGCGAGACCGGGAAATAATGTTCTAATAGAGTTTTGAGCACAGCATAAGATTTTATTTTATTTTAATATCTATACAACCATTTGCAATGGGAATGACTTATCCGAGATTTAAATGTTATTTGGATACTTTTTCAAAATGGAGCTATGCCTCTGGTATCAACGGTTCGCCTATAATTTGTGGTGCGTCTCGTTAGCTATGTTAAATGTTATTAAATTACATTTCCGGTCAAGCATGTAACTTGAATAATATATGCCTAAATAAATATTTCACATGACCGAAAAAAATATTATCAATGGATTTACTCGAGTACATATTTCATATTTTGCTATTATAAATACTAAAAACTGCGTTAAGCTAGAACGCCTGCTGTAACGTATTGAATAACTAAATTATTTGCAATAATTCTTAAAATAAAATAGTCGTTGGCTTCAAACCAAAATGTAGAACAAAAACGAGCAATAATTGATATTAAACTTTTATTTTTATGCTACACACCGGTGTAAGTATTATGCGCCAAAATACTCGCAACTATTTTTTTTTTTAATAATTAACAGAAATGGGTTCAACATTTAACAAAAACTTGCTAACGATATTTTAGAACGTAAATTTTATACCGGCATGCGGCATAGCAAAACAAAAGTTTCTGGTATAGTTATATAACGCCCAAGTGATGCATTGGTAACATGCTCGTCTTCCACTATGAAGGTTACCGTCAAAGTCCACGGGTTCGAACCCAACATCTGGAACAAGTAATTTGCCTTCCAAATCTGGGACGACCATGGATATATAGATAACGCTTTAATATATTACTAATATTTATTAATTATATTAATAATTAATAATAAATATAATATTACTAATATAATAATATTAATAATATAATAATAATAATATAAATAATAACATTCTTTACCCAATTCCACTGGTTAGAAATTACCGTATGGCTATATATGACCCGAGTTGGTGTGCGGTCAAGTAGTATCGTAACGCATTTTGTTCGGTTTCGAACTGTATGACGGTTTAGAACTAATATCTTACTTTACTTGAAAAATTAAAACTTAGTTTACTTTGTATTTTTTATACGTGGCAGCGGAAGTCACATATTTTTGTGATACATATAAGCCCCGATCACATGTGCAAATATTGCGGTAACATTGGGAGTTCTAGCACCCGCTCGATGAAATTTTTCGTAAGGAAAGAAATGGAGATCAGTCTTTTTTTTTTTTGGTGAAAAGTCTTGAGGTGGCTTTTAAACCTGTTTTTTCCATTTCCCATTAGAACGGGGCTATATTTTTCGATATTTTTGTGTGGAAGTAAACTGCGTATAAATAGTTTCTAGAATTTCAGAATCATTCGCAGAATTTCTATTCTTTTTAGACACTTTATATACTGCATATTCGACACTTTTTTAATTCGTACAACAATATAATGTATAATTTTTGGAGAAATATGTATCTACGTTTTTATGGAAACTGAGAAGTATTTTTCCTTCTTCCATGAATACCATTAGGATGTACTGTGCTATCTCGTTGGAAGAGAGGTTCTCCGTTTTCCAGAAATGTCCATTTGAAGTGTGTGATTCCATTCTGAGCCCAGTTACATGAGGGCCAATAACTGCACCGGGTTGCTAACTCAAGACCGTGAAAATATATTGGAATATGCATCATAGCTGCCAAAGAAAGCCTTTCCGATAAATTTGATGAATGCGTGTAGCAACACTTGCACCAGCGAAATGTTATCAAAAAAATATATATATATACATGCCCGGGGTATGTCGGGCAATAGATTTGCTCAGCCCTGATACACAAGGTCTCATAAATTCATAAATAGGTTAAAGTTCATAAAATTAAAGGAATTGGTATATTTACAAACGGTTTGTTAGGAAGTTATTCTCACGAAAGGATTTTTTTGATACATTGAAAAAAGTTAGAAGTTGTGATGATAGAGGGCGCTGCATTAAGGAAATCACTGGAAATATGCAAATCAGAGTACTACCAAATAATAACCGATTTCTGAATTTTCTAGTTTCTGGTGCCAACATAAGATTTTCATACCGCTGCTGACATTGGTGGATAAAGAACTATTGATGAAGCTGTTTTGCCTCAGATGCAAATCACCGGTTTGAAGCTTCCCCAACGTTTCGGACGCAGATGAGATTCAAGGAAGATCAAGTTCCAATCACTTTTTTCGTGCTCTTGTGCAGCGCCCCTATAACCAAAATTTGAAGTGATTTTTCTGTGACAAGAAAATCCCCCCTGCCCATGAGACTGATGTCTTCGCGTACCGCATTCAAATTCACCAAATCCTTCAATTTCTGAATTTTTAAACTGTTTAAGAACCCATAAAACACGCTTTACATATTCAAATTTCACAAATAGTTAAATAATTCATAAATCAAATAAAATATATGTAATTAAATTCGTTCTGAGAATAGTAAATTTGTAATTTTTTCCCTTTCTTTTGAATATAAAATTTATTTAAATAAGCACTCCAATATATTTTATAATATCCAATTTTTAGTGCAAATATATTTTCCATTAGAACAGTAAATGCATAAAATCATTTATAAACAGGAAATATACGAATATGCCATTACTCGAAAGGAAATAAATATTACAAGACATATCAAAAATTCATAATTCATTACCATTTTATAATGAATTTACAGATCAGGATATGCAACATCATACACATTATCGTACAATTTATTGAATTTTACTATGAATAATTCATCATGCTCTTAATGGATATAAAATTTTTAAATAAAATAAATGTTCGAAAAAAAAATTCGCATTCAAAAAATTTCAATTCAATTTGAAATTTTCCTCGCCATTTTTTTAATTAAAAATCTATTATAGAAAAAAAAAAAGGTATTTCTTCTCTCATAATAAATGAATGAAAATATGTTAAATATATTAACTCACGGGTTCGTAGATCATAAAAGTAAAAGTTCATTAAATCTTTCAAAAAAATGTAACGGAAAAAAAATTCACACAGAAAGAAATGTAAATTCACGATTACAACATTAAGAATATGTATATATATCCACCTTATCGTTAAACCTTTTTTTCCCAGAGTCTATTTTTCATAAGATATTCATATTTTTCACACTTTTCACGTCAGCCGCAATTCCTAGTAACGCTTGTGGTTTTGACGGCAATGGCGGGGATCTATAATGATTGATTAGTTTGAGTAAAAGCAAATGTGTTAATGAATGGATACGTATGAAAAAAAAAACCTGATTATGATGCTTGAAAATTTCACACTTATGAATAAATACATATTTTTTTTCTCTTCACTCATCAACCCTATAGCTAATTACACCAACATCTCTGCCATAAAGTACGATATCGCGTTCAAGTTACGGAAGTGGAGTATATTTTTTTCCCCCTCTCTCCATTCTGGAGTAAAGTGTTTATTGTGACGTTGAGAAATTACTTTGAAACCTCTTAGATAGACTAGACGTTAAATAACTTCCCTAGAACTTGAAAAAAATAACCCAGAAAAGAAAGAAACCCCGTGAGTTGGAAGTGTTAGGAGATGTGTAACAAGCTGACCTCAATGTTCTAAGGTAAAGCCTCGGAACATACACGTATTTACTACACTCTTATGTGTTTTGAGATTAGACATCTCAGAGGTGATTTTTCACTTTCCTGATCTTTTGAGTGGTTTTTGTAGCGTGTTGGTAGCAGTTTTGTTTTATTTATTTAATTTTTTTTTCTGAGACCTTGAAATAGAAAAGCGTTAAAAGAGCGGAAATTAATTGGATTAATTATGATAAGGCGGTAAATTTTCCTGTTATTCGTATGCATTTTTTTTGTTCTTCTTAGTTTCATCGTTGATAATCAGGAACGGATGATTTTCTGAACAAATAATAAATGCCCTAATACATAAAAAAAAATATTCATTATAATTAACCCTTTAAGCGCAATAAGAAGTCACTAACCCCCCTACTTCAAAATGCCATATCTTTTTCAATGGAGTAGGTTTTCATCCAATTTTCAGCAGGAGCAAACTATGGGGTGATAGGTAGTTTTTCAACGTTTTCTATTAAGAAATAAACTTTACAAAACATCTGGGCTTGTCAATTGTATAATAAAAGGCTTTTATCGAGTGGAGATACCTCGTCATTGCCACTTTAAAGTTTAATAGAATGAAAATTTTCTGATGTTAACAGATATTGAGAATTAACAAAATATTTTTAAATGCCGATGAATATTCATTAAAATTAGAAAGCCGGAATATACGCTATGCTTTTAAGAGCCAACGACAGTCATTTTGACTGCTCCTTCTTTTTAGTACAATATACTTGAATCACAAGTTTTTACAATAAAAAGTAACAAGCATTGGTCTCACATGGTTAATTTTTAATTTTGAAGAAATTTATTTTTTATTAAGTATACATTGTGTCTGTAAAATGGCTCTTCAACTATAAATTTTAAAATATAGACGACAACGTTAACAAGATTTACCGTAAAGGAAAAGGTAGAAGAAACAGATAAACACTTGCATTACATTGTGCATTGCTCTATTTTGATGTGTACTTATTTATATGTGAAACACGGTAATTTCCATTCAGGCAATTTAGTTTTTCCTATGCATGCTATGGATAACATATAATATCGTCAACACCCATTGGCACTATTGAGGAAACACTAGTGCACTACTGAAATTTCATTCTACAAATTAATTCATAAAATGTACACAAATTTAAAAAAATTCAACTTTGTCTTTATTTGTCATTAATATTATCTGTGAAATATTAGTCAATTTCGGAATCACTAAATTACTCCTTCTGTTGGATGTAGTAGAAAACCATGACCTTCATTGTCAGAGTTTGCGTCTCCTCAGCTTCACATTGATTGTCCGAAATACCATTTAGTACTGATAAAATATCAAAAGTTTTGAAACGCGTCCCGTCTTCTAAGAACCATTTTTACACACTGTGAATGAACCTCTGTTTCCTAGGAAGCTTTCAAAGCAGATGGTGGCATGAAGAGTTATCTAATTTCTGACTAAAACAAAAACTGAGCTTGTTTGTGAGGTGAACGATCGGGAAAAAAAAGTTTCCTGTACCCAAAAAATCCCTTTCAGTGAGAAAAACCTTTTTTATAGACCACATATTCAAACATACTTATTACAATTCTATGAACACATGTCTGTCGGGTTTTTCTTTCCCATGGAATTTATTATCAGTGAATTTTATCTTCAGTGAATTACCTACTTTTGATTTTTCCTCCTAAATTATCTTTCAGTAAGTTTTTGCTTCCATAAATAGCTTTCTTATCGGTTTGTTTTCCCTTCCGTAAATTGCTTTTCTGCTATGTCTATTTCCATATATTGTTTGTTGAGTAACTTTCCAATCTGTAGATTGTTTGTCGACGAATTTTTACCTTCTGTACGGTACATTGTTTGTCGTTAAATTTGCTCTTACTTGAATTGTTTAATTGTAAATTTTGCCTTCTATAAATTGTTTGTTACTGAATTTCTCCATCTCTAAATTGTATGTAGGCGATTTTTTCCCCACGAATTGTTTGTCAGTAAGTTTTTCATTTCAAGATTGTTATCAGTGAAAGATCAATGGTAATTGTCTTTCATAAATTGTTTATCGGTGAAATTTCTCTTCCATGTATTGTTTATCGGTGAAATTTCTCTTCCATACGTTGTTTGTCGGTAGATTTCCCCTTCCGTATGTTGTTTCATTAACAACTCCAAAACATCCTTAACCAGAAAAAACTATCAGAGATATAAAGCACTATCATAGATGTGTAGTTCAAAGCATGATTGCGCGGTAATGTCTCCCAAGCACATATAATTATTATTATATTTCTCCTGGTGGCAACACCACGGGAATCTTGAGTCAAAGCCGTTTGGTTCTATATATTTTTTATTTACGCTATCCTACTCACCGATGTACATGCCTCGGTCGTCTTTGCTCACGTGCTGTATTTCTCTCTTCCAGTATTTCAGTTTCTAAGGTGTAAATATTATAAGTTGTAAATAAATAAATGAATCAGTTGTGTGTGTATATATATACATAAACGAAACCATCTCATGAAACAATCAAAGACTGGCGACACCGGACATGTTACAAAAGAAACTACTATAGCAGAGGTGATTGCCGTAGTTACACCGCCATTAAACGTACATAACCGTAAGTCTCTGATGCTCTTTATAGAATATAAGCCATCATATTCGCTCCATTAATAGACCATTCCAAGATCGCTGAAGATCAATAGACCAACTGGACTCTCTCAAACATTTCTCCAAAAAGACATTTTTGGTTGTAGACAAACCAGTTTGGTGTAAAACATCTTTCAATCGAATACATCCGCATATACCGAACGAACTTCGAAGACACGTTTTCAATGTCCTTTACAATCTATGTCTTACAGGCATCAAAGCCACAACACGACTTGTCTACGATCGCTTTGTATGGCCTTCAATTCCATAGAACTCCACCACCTAGACTTGATGTTGTGTGCTTTGCCAAAAATGGAAGGTCTACAAACATAATGTTTTCATTCCAGGATAAATATAAATGCCAGACGCTCGTTTCAAGCACGTCCACATCGATATCATTGATCCACTTCCGTCATCTAAGGATTACAAATATTGCCTCACCTGCATCAATAAAGTTTTATTTAGCCATTGATTTAGCCGTTGGATTGAAGTCTAACCGATGCCGGACATGACGGCAGTCACAGGTGCCTCAACTTTCTATTCTCGTTGGATCAGTCGCTTCGGAACCCGGAAAAAAATCACAACGCACCAAGGTCGACAATTCTGAAACCTCAACTTTCACGAACTCACCACACTTATTGGCATTCAGCACATCAGAACAACTAACTGCTTATCATCCTTAAGCTAACGGATTGATAGAAAGAGTTCATTTTCAATTGAAAGCATCTCTGATAGCTAAGTCGAGTATGAAGTGGGTAAGCACACTTCCAACAGTCTTATTAGAGCTACGATCTCGCTACAAAAGATACCAGCACAACTCCTATATGGTACACAGTTCGGATTGCCTGGTGATCTGATCACCACCAGTAGCAACATACTGTGTCCCACTGAATTCGTCTCCATCCAACAGACGCGTCAGCTACAACCAACTCCTGCAACGACGCATGGTGAAAAGAGACTCTACGTACTCTTACAACTGAAGAACACCAACCACGTCTTCTTGCGGTTAGATGCAGTGAAACGATCACACGTCCCCACTCTCAAAGTACCGTACGAAGTGCTGTGAGACCTGATGAGAAGACATTTACTCTTCTCATAAAAGCAAAACCATCAAAGGTATTGGTCGACAGGTTAAAACCCGCCTTTCCGCTCATCGACAGTGTGCCTCAGAAGACATATGTATCCGTTGCAAAGCAGCCTTCATCCATTATTCCTGAAAAAGATACAGGCCAGCAAAAATATTTGGAAAAATCGTCTGCGTACATCGAAGAACACGACTTTAAAAAAATTATATATTTTTTTTTCATTCGTCTTTCCTCGTCCTTCGGACTGTGTGTGTGTGTGGGGGGGGGGGGGTTCTGTAGTGCGCCCCGCTTGTGATGTCTCCCCAGTATTTGCAATTACTATTTTACTTCTCTTGGTGGCAACACCACAGGAATCTCTAGTCAAAGATGCCTGGCTCTATGTATATATTTTTTGTTTACGTTGTCCTACTCACCGATGCACATTTCTCTGTCGTCTCCGCACCAGTGCTATATTTTTCTCTTCCAGCATATCATTTTCTATGATGGGAATATTATTTGTTATAAATAAATAAATCGAATGTGTATGTGTGTGTGTATATATATATATAAACGAAACGTCTGATGGAACAACCAAAGATGTATTTATTCTCTAGTACGTAATTTCTCATTTTTATTAGTTATTTTTGTTAACGTATTAGTTGCAATTTTCGTACATCGCGATTTATTGATATGAATATCTTCGATCGAACGGTCTAAATATTTAATCGATTTTGTAGAAAAGAATGTTATGATAACAGTTTTATGCAAATTATGCTAAATGTTACAATGGCTTAAAACAGCGGTTGAATCGGTATCAAGGGACCAAATAAATGAACAACAAATTATTTAATTAAGGAATGAAATCTGAAAACATAGACACAAATGATCTGAAAAAAAAGACTCTGAAGTGATTATTATCATGAATATGAAAAACATTTTCGTGCTCCTCTCATTATCCGGAATAAAAGTCATTATTATATTAATGATGTCACTGGGAAAAAAGCAGAAGCCTCTTCACTTCGAGAAAATAATCACGTCCTTGTACATCGCTTATTATTTGGGATCCAAAAAGAAAAAACAACATGTATACATAAAATAATCCGAAATAGGGTAAGTATCAGGTTTACTTTTTTTTCAAGATTTTATTCAAAATTTATCAAACAATTTTCTCGTAAGGCGTAGATACATAGATATTTTTCAGAAGACGTTTATTTACACGTTAAATTGACATTACGGAATGCGTACGTTGTAGAGAGGATAATGAAAATTAGCATTAGCTCAGGTTGGAAAGATTTTTATCTAATACAGCAGTTTCCAAAGTGTTTTAGTTGTGGATCCCTGGAAATCCTTGGTGGCTGCGATGGATCACCATTTATAAAAGAAGAAATTAGAGCCCATCTAACAGCGAGAATGTTCTTGAGCAAAAGAGGATATTCTATTCAGTACTAACGATGCAATAGCAATGCCTGGACTACCCGAACTAAAACAACGTTTCATACTGCCATCACCACAAGTACTTGTTTCTGTCAAATCATAATATTTACTACTACAGTCTACCAACGTTTTCGCTTTGTGGTCATGTGGTAATAGTGACGGACAAGCATTGCTATGAACCGGGTTCGAAATCCACCGACGTCTAATGGTGGTCGGCTGAAGTTCATTTCCGTCTTTCCCAATTTTGAGGCGTAAATGCGGTCGATTTCCGCGTCAAAAAGTATCGCAACAGGCCTACATCGGTATAAATAGTAAAGCGTTACAATTCACTCATAGACTGAAAAGTAGATGTCTGCACTAAAAATTCACGCACAACATTAGATACGCATTCAGACTGTCAGGTACACATGCGCACTTTCCCATTCGGTAGTAAATTGCGCATACCGATAGACCGCAGTTAGTTCTCTGTTTAAAAGAAAGGGAGTCTGCCAACTTTGCAGCGAGGTTTTTGCGTGCTTAATTTGATTAAAAAACTTTTCTTTTTAAGTGATATAATTATATCTTTTGCTACAGCTTTTTTTAGTTTTAGAATTTTTTTTTTAGTTCTTACAATCTGGTCATGGCCTCTAGTGAAAAGGTCGTGGATCCTTAGGGGTCCAGGCAACTCTAATTGGGAATCACTGACCTGATGTACCATAAGACGTTCCTAAGTTTCGTTAGTTTAAAATCTGCATACGAAAAAAATCACAAGATATGGGTATCATTGAGAATCGCAAATCTAGTGGTCAAGGTACTATCGGAGGAATGCATGAAATAATAATAACTATTATTTCGACGATTATTTATAACGATTTTTTTCGTATGCAGATTTTAAACTAACGAAACTTAGGAACGTCTTATGGTACATAGATACTTTAATCAGCCAACATAAACTGTTCGTAACCGATCTGAATGGAATCCTCTAAAATGAGAAAAACACACTTTTAATATGCAAATGAACATAAAAATTGTATATCTCGGGGGTATTTCTATCTCTATAAATACATAATCGAACGGAATAACAGTAGGATATTCGCAACCGATGTCTATACGTATTGCATTGATCTTTTCTCTTCGTGTCCTGGTTTTGACATTTATTCTGTTTCCCGATTCCCGTCAACGCAGAATGGTTGTCTTCCGTTTTTTATAAGGTGTGTGTAGTTTTACTTATCATTCTTTTAGTTTCCTGTCATTGTTTATAAGAGGTACGGAAAATATAAGACAACAAAAATAATATGATGGAAAAAAAAACAAGGAAATATCTTGGGTTACCCATAATATCCCGATTATCTAGAAGATATATGTGAGGAAGTCCAAAACAAACGCTGACTTCATAACAAGACAGAAAAGAAGTACCTATATAAAAAAAAGGAAAATCGAATGGGAAAATCGAGATTTGCTAGAGAAGAATAAAACTCGTAGAGAAAAATCCGGGAATACAAAAAAGGGGGGAATCTAGAGTATTGAAAAGAAATGTAGGAAAAAAGTGAATAAAAAGAAATGCAGAGAAACGTTTCTCACCAGATTTAAGAAAAGGCTAAACAAAAAGAATGAAAGGGAACAACGATGGGTGAAAACACAGATATAACAGGATAAAATGGAAGGTTCTAGAACTACCAAAAGAAATAAGTGCTCAAATTTATGTGTTTCTACACGGCAATGTGACATTTTATTCCGGGAAACGAGGAAAAACCATCGAGCGAAATCCTTATCTAAATAATTATAATTGATAATATGTGGCGTATTCTGAACTTTTCGGCATGAAATGATAATTTACATTATGTTGCACCTGTATAAATACAATTCTACCTCTTTGAATTTAATCGCATTAAATGATTCTACTATTACCAGACATCAAATATAATTGGATAAAATAGTAATCTGGAAGGTATGAAACTAATTTGACTGACGAAATAAGTATTATTTTAGCATTCTAGATAATATTAAGTGATAATCTAAATTTTTTGTCGCGAGATGTTTTATCATGTAAACTTAAAATAATGTTATGTATAGGTAACATTTACGATATATTAATTATATATTATCTCTTAACACTGTTCAAAAGGGGAAAAACATATACAGTAGGATAAAATGGATTCTAGAACTGCGAAAAAGAAATACGTGCTCAAAATAATTAGTGTGTTTCTGCATGGAATGTGACATTTTATTCCCCCCAAACGAGACAAAGTATCTAGCGAAATCCTTATCTAAATACAAATGCTAAGGCCACAGCAGGGAAGTTGCTCAATTGCCCAACGAGGTGGCTAAAAGAATTATGCCCGTAAAAAATGGATGTCAAATGTGACAAAATAATTATATATAGAAGTCATATATATATATATAAATTGGATAAAATTGGAAAAAATGTTAATCTCGATCGTATTAAATTAACTTGACTGACAAATAAGCATTATAGTACTGTAATTAAAAATGATTAGATAAAATATAAATAATCATTATGTATTCTAGATAACCGTGAATGTGATAAAGTTATTTTTTTGTTGTAAAATATTTTGTCATTAGAAACTTAAAAATTTTAAATACGATATTATCTAGATTACTTCAAGTCCATTCAATGGTTACGATGGATGAATTATAGATTATCTCTTAATCACTGTTGATGGGTGAAAACATGCATATAACATGATAAAACGGAAGGTTCTAGAACTGCCAAAAAGAAATAAGTTCCGAAAATAATTTATGTGGTTTCTACACGGCAATAGGGCATTTTATTCGGCTAAACGGGAAAAAGTATCCAGTGAAATTCTTATCTGAAATAATTATAAGTGATAATCCATTCCATGTGGATTATTTTGAACTTTTCAGCGAAATGGTAATTTCCATTCCGTTCCGTATTTGACTTGAAATACAATTTTATCTCGTTCAATTTAATCGGATTATATAATTCTGCTCAAATTAAACTATGGATAAAATACTTATCTTGATCGTAGGCTTTTAAATTAACTTGACTGTCACAACAAGCATTACTTTAGGTATACTAGATAGCAATTAGTGATAAGATAACTTTGTTATAAGACGTTTTATCATGTGAAACTAAAAAATTTCAAATAATATTATCTAGTAATTTATATATAATTAGTATATATATTTAGTATTTACGATGCATTTAGTATATATATTTATATATATTTACTAATTACAGATTATATTTCCTAATCACTGTTGATGGGTGAAAACACAGATATAACAGGATAAATTGGAATATTCTAGAACTGCCAAGAAGAAATAAGTGCTCAAAATAATTTACGTGTTTCTGCACGACAATGTGGCCTTCTATTCAGCGAAATGAGAAAAAAGTAAAAATCGAAATCCTTATCTAAGCGAAATCCTTAATAATTATAAGTGATAATCGATTCGATGTGGATTTCATTTTGAACATTTCAGCGAAATGGTAATTAACATTCCGTTGCGCGTTTGCATGTAAATACAATATAATATCTTTGTATTTAATCGGATCAAATATTTTTAATATTACTAGACATCAAATATAATTGGATAAAATATTAATATTGATTGTATTAAACTAATTTGACGGATGGAATAAGCATTATTGTATGCATTCTAGATAACAATAAGCGATAAAGTTAAATATTTGTTATGAGACGATATCATGAAATTTTCAAAATATTATTATCTAAATGATTTTAATATATTTAATGTTTATGTGTGTATTAATTCTACTGAAAACTCTTATAATTAATTTTACTCTAAACTACTGTTAAGTGAGGATAATTGTCACAGATATTATAGACGGACTTTTTCGTGCATTGAATAGAATCCGTTAAAGAATATATCATACCAATAGTAGTTTAATCAATTCTAATGCATTTTCTCTTTAACCGTATTAATTATTGATTGTATTAATTAATTATTACGTATTATTAAACATCAATTAAATCTTTCTTTATAACTGAGACATTATCAATTATATATATTTTATATGTTTTGAAAGTATGTAATTCATTCAGTATAGAAAGTTAAATTTAAAAAGATTAAAACATATTACCTTGAATTATTTGTTTGTAAATTGAAAAATACATTCCAATTGTTAAGAAAAATTAAAACTTTGAATTATGAAGTACTAATTAATGGTACTAATTAATAATAACAAACAAAACAAAAACACCAACTTGATAACATA
Source organism: Pholcus phalangioides (assembly GCF_987345545.1). Lineage (NCBI taxonomy): Eukaryota > Metazoa > Arthropoda > Arachnida > Araneae > Pholcidae > Pholcus > Pholcus phalangioides. Next base: position 5,311,302 of record NW_028301628.1, on the reverse strand, counting down.
TGAAACTAAAGATGAAAAGTAAGTAGGTATTCGCATGTAGAATTCAGAATAAAATCCAAAAGCAAATATTTATTCGTATAAATGATAAATTATTTTACGCGAAGTAGGTATGTTTGAACTACTCATTCATAATTGTTACAATCAGGAGCGTTGAAAAGAACTGGATACGATGTTATTAACTACATGCAAATTTATACAAGTTAATTTTCTCGTTTGAAACGAAATCTCAATAGAACTTATATTTTGATAAAACTTATCCTATTTTATAATCGAATTACCATCGAAGTATTGTGTATCAAATAAATACGTATACAAGTTTTCCAAAATGAAGCATCCATTGAGAGTTTAGTAAACATTTCTATTTGATCAAATAATTATTTTCCTTCGTATTCGGATTTGCAACATGATATTTCGAAATGTAATTCGAGTAGTTTTCTCAATCTACAAAAATATAAATGTTTCATAATTGGTTAATGGACTTCTTTCATTTCAGCACTCGTGTTTCTTTTTGTTCACTGATATATAATAATTATCACAAAAACTTTGAAGTTGTAAAATCAGAAATTTTTGAACTCAAAATAGTTATTTCTTTCAAAATTTTCATGTCACTTTCATTCATTTTAAATACAAAAAAAAATATATTCTGAAAATAATTTTTAATTTTTGTACATGAGTATTTTTTTTCCTCTTTTGAACTATAGCTTTGTTGATTTTTTGAAATTAAATATTTATAACTTTCATAGCAAGGAATTCATATGAGTGTATTTGTGATATACATATGAAATACATGTATTTTGAAAGAAAAGAACATCTATTTCATGAGAACAAATAACCTTTTAAGAAAAATCGTGTTTTTCTAGATTATTTCTGAATTCTCCGACAAATACATTCTTTCTAAACAATGTCAGAAGAAAAAAATTGCCGCAAGTGGAATTTCGTGAATAGTAATCAGCTCAGGGACATTCGTTTCGCATTTGTTTCTGTTCGTCGAACCGTGTTATTTTCATCAGTTTTTTTTTTCTTTTATTTTTTTGTGCTTCATTCTACGATATTTTCTGCTCACAGTAAGAGAAAACTCATATTTGTGTGTGCACAGCACAGGTAGAGATAACAAACATATACAAAGGAATTCCCTCAGCCAATAACCATGGACAAGCAATTCATAAATAATAACCAGTTCGTTTCACGTCACCGTGAAGTCCACGAAATGAATTTTCATGTTAGGACTTCGAACAAATTGAAATTGTTTTGAAACGTTTGCTTTTTTTATATTTAGAATGTTTCTTGTATAAAAATCATACAGGGTAAAAAGAAATTTAAATACTATTCGCATGCTTTTTTTGTGCTGTTGTACTGAAAATAATACATAAAAGTCCATGAAACATTAATGTATTCAATATTTCTGCTCATGTAACTAGGTCCAAAAATTGATTCCTATATTTAAAGATAAATAAATGAATAAACACGACACAATATTGTACAAAATAATGCATTTGAATAAAAGTCAGAGAGTAAATAAAGAATTTTGATAAGAAATATTATGGCTTTCTTTTTTGAAAAAAAATGAAGTTATCAATTTTTTTCCAATGCAAAATTACTTATGATTTTTCTCAGCTGTATATTATATTAATTTTATTTATTTAAAAAATACGTTTTCTGAAAAGTAATTTTAAACTCAGATGGTGTCTAGTACAGTCAATCGATATAAATTCATCATTTCATAAAATTACATTAATTTCAGTAATGTGAAATTTTCATTATTTAAAAAATAGACTTATTATAAATAGAAATACATGTTATATTACACAAATTCTATTTTCTGCCTTATTTACATATTATGAAAGAAATATACTAAAAATATCGGTGATGTTAAAAATGGTTTCTGCGCTGTGTGAAGGAGACACACTTTTATATAAAGGAATATTAATTTTAAAAAATTGCAAGTTATTTGACCAAAAATAACAATTCAAACAAACGATAAAAACTCCAAGAATTAGTAATATAGTTTAGATGCTATTGATGATCCTAAAAAGTTTTAAACTATGAAATCACAATCATCTATGAAAATATGTTTCTAAACAAGACAAGTAAAATACGTAAAACTGACTTTTTAATTCAAAATATAAAAGAAGTGAACAAATAAACAAGAAAATTTATTCACTAGGAGGAAATAAAGGAAATAAAACTTCGGACTTAATTTGAAAATACCAAGTCTTTTCTAATCTGAGTTTTTAATTTTTAATTTTGAAACACTCTTTTCAACTTTTCACATTTTTTAGCAGCTTAGAAGTTTTCCAATTCATCATTGCATGCTTAGCTGATTAATACAATTAGGTAGGTTTTAGGACACTTTCCCGAAATGTAATATATATTCCGCCTAATTATTCATGTATTTTGGGTTAAATACAGATCGGAACCTCGGATATCCTAAGACAAACAATTTCGACAGCAATCCGTTAGAATTAAAATAAAATTGACCATATTAACATCAGACAGCTCATTTCGTATACGATAAGACTGATTATGAATTTAATGGGATACTGAGATCTAAAAATTAAAAAAAAACAAATAGTATAATATTATGGAATCATACATATTATATGTACTAATACATACATAAATTATCGTTTTTATTTACAGAGAGATACCACAACAACCGCCAACCACTTCAAAAAAATCATTTCTTCAATGACTTTTTTTCCTCTTTTTCTTCAGTCCGTCATCAACTAAAATTCCATGTTGGAAGAATCGGTAAAAAGGCAAGAGAGAATCGTCTCAACTTTAGATGGCACATGCGAAGAAACTCTCTCTCTTTTTTAAACTTTTTAAAAAAAAGAATAAGAAAAGCAGTATGGGACTAATGACAAGATCCTTCTCACACACACACTCTCTCTTTCTTATTCTGACTCTTTTCACTTCTGGGCACAAAAGCGATGTCAGTATCATGACTTTTCTTGAAGTAAGTAGTAAAGAGGTGCGGGAGCTTCCCTTATTTTTCACCGGTTGTATCAAAAAAAAAAAAGAAAGTGAAAGAAAAAGTTATAAGTAGTAGTAGTAGTATACGTGTGTGAAGAAAACCCTCTGGCAAGTTTCATACTCAGTAGTGTGTAAAAATGAAGTAAAAAAAAAAATCGTAAAAGATAAGAATAAAAACCTTCTTAGAGAACTTCTAAGAATCTAGGGTTGGGCAGCGAAGACTTTTGCAAATTACCATCCACGAGGTATTCAGATGAGGAAAGAAATCTTCAGACTCGACTCTCTTTCTCTCTATACATATATATATTTTTTTTATCTAAGAAGGTAACACACCATGTCTCCTTTACTTCAACACTCGCATACGTTACTTTTTCGGTCGATATATTAACATATTTTTCTTCGGATTTTATTTTATTTTTTCCCTGTTCTCCGGCTCTTCAAGCCGAGTAAATAAATAGGCAAGCCGAGATATTTGAAAAGATTTTGCCGACTGAAGTTTGGTTTTATTTTTACCTGCTTATCTTTAGCATTTTAAATAGAAATGTATTCTTCAAAAAATTTCTTGGAATTTAATATATATGCAATTTCAAATCAAATTTATCCATTTTCACACATACAGGAAGATTTAGCAAGAATTTTGTAAAACATATTTACCATATAAAGGCTTTGATGCCTGTACGGATGATTGAAAAATCACATGATAATTGAGGGATGAAATAGAATATACGACATGAACAGAAAGATGAAAAAAAAAGTCATTTGTAACATAAAGAAGACAAAATTATCAATGTTACATAAAAGACGTAATGATAAAAAACATACACACACAAACAACACAAAAAAGACAAAATTCTTAATGTATAACGAGGAAAGTGGAAAAAAAAAAGAACATTAAAAAATGTATGGGAAAAAATGAAACTCGCACATACATAGACAACACAAAACATCATTTTTTTAATTAAATGATAAACATAATTAGAGTGGAACCGGTCGTGAACTTATCAAATTAGGATGGAAATTGGGGTTTGTGGTTTGTTGAATTTCTTGGTATTTGATGGGTGTTGCGAGTTTACGATTATATACAATGTATTCTGCGTTAAACTCACATACTGTGATAATGCTCATTTTGCTCACATTAAAAAAAAAATACCATTCTTCTTGTATAATGCTGATAAAGATGATTCCTGTTGAGGCCAAAAGAATCAATGAAAATTAAATTGAAAGAAAAGTGAATGTAATTAAATCGAAAGAGAAATGAATAAAATCAAATTGAAAGAAAAATTTATGAAATAGAATTGAAAGAAAAATTTATGAAATAGAATTGAAAGAAAAATTTATGAAATAGAATTGAAAGAAAAATTTATGAAATAGAATTGAAAGGAAAATTTATGAAATAGAATTGAAAGAAAAATTTATGAAATAGAATTCAAAAATAGATTTATTGTCTAATTTGCTGATTACTTTTGCTGTTCTCCACTTCAACACTTACTTTTCTATCGATATATGAGCATATTTTTCTTTGGATTTTATTCATTTATTTTTTTCCTCTCTCCGGCTCTTCAAGCCACTTAAATAAATAGGCAAGCCGAGATATTTGGAAAGATTTCGCCGACTGAAGTTTGGTAGTTTTTACCTGCTTATCTTTAGCATTTTACATAGAAATGTATTCCTTTGAAAAATTCGTGGAATTTAATAGCTATGAATTTATATAAGCTAGTCGTGAACTTATCAAATTAGGATGGAAATGAAAGTTTTTGCATTGGAAAGATTTGTTGATTTTTGATGGGTGAGTTTACGATAATATTTATTTTGGGTGACTGTGAGAATCCATGAATTTCCCATAATGAAATTACACCATACTTCTTGTATGAAACTGATAAAAATGTTGTTCCTTTTCAGAAGAAAAAATAATCAATTATTTGAAAAAAAACATTATGAAATCAAATTGAAAGGAAAATTATGAAATCAAATTGAAAGGAAAATTATGAAATCAAATTGAAAGGAAAATTATGAAATCAAATTGAAAGGAAAATTATGAAATCAAATTGAAAGGAAAATTATGAAATCAAATTGAAAGGAAAATTATGAAATCAAATTGAAAGGAAAATTATGAAATCAAATTGAAAGGAAAATTATGAAATCAAATTGAAAGGAAAATTATGAAATCAAATTGAAAGGAAAATTATGAAATCAAATTGAAAGGAAAATTATGAAATCAAATTGAAAGGAAAATTATGAAATCAAATTGAAAGGAAAATTATGAAATCAAATTGAAAGGAAAATTATGAAATCAAATTGAAAGGAAAATTATGAAATCAAATTGAAAGGAAAATTATGAAATCAAATTGAAAGGTAAATTATGAAATCAAATTGAAAGGAAAATTATGAAATCAAATTGAAAGGAAAATTATGAAATCAAATTGAAAGGAAAATTATGAAATCAAATTGAAAGAAATCATTATGACATCAAATTAAAAGAAACAAAATTATAAAATCAGATTTTATATATTTTTTTCTTTTTATTTGATTTGATAACGTTTTCTTTCAATTTGATTTCATAACTTTCTCTTTCAATTTGATTTCATAACTTTCTCTTTCAATTTGATTTCATAACTTTCTCTTTCAATTTGATTTCATAACTTTCTCTTTCAATTTGATTTCATAACTTTCTCTTTCAATTTGATTTCATAACTTTCTCTTTCAATTTGATTTCATAATTTTTCTTTCAGGATATCTGATCAGAAAAACCAATAAAATTAAATTGGAAGAATAATAAATAAAAATAACAGGTGATTAAGCTAGAAGTTGATGTCTATTTCAAAATTTATCAAAATTAAATTTAACAGAAATGACCATAATTATATAGATTCAATTGATCAAACTGAAAATTAATTCTTAACCCATCCCATATATGAAAATCGCCCACGGTGGTCTTGCAAATACATATATGATGAATTGATATGAATGCAAAAATTTCCAATAATACATATATTATTGGAAATTTTTGCATTCATATCAATTCATCATATATGTTATGAATGTCCAGCAAATAATTACCATCAAGAGAGAGCTGATGATAAAGTATTATATAATAGCATCACTAATCGTACCCGAATCTGTGCTAGAATAATTACTATGGAAATATATTTTATTACTCTTTAGAGATAAAATTAATGAATTAATGTATTTTTTTTAATCAATTGTATTAAACTGAAAAAAAAGATTGGAATTAATTAAAAGTTTCATAATACCATTAAAATCCTTTGAACACATCAGTGCAGTAGTATATTTTTTAGTGATTTTTCCTTAAAAAATTAGTAATAAAAAAATTATCAATTTACACTCATAATGAAGCTAATATTCATATTTTACGTTTTATGATAGCAATAATAAGAATATTTATGCTTATTGCGTGAGATATATAAAAAATAATTTATGCATGAAGAAATATATTGAAAATAACTCTTCTCTGGTTCAAATTCACTCAAGCCATATTTAATTCAAAACTCTTCATAATTTCCAGTTCGATTCAGTTAGTTTCTTTTCAATTATCCAATTATAAATATTTTCAAGATATTGATTCGCATTTAGAACGGGAACATCTAAAATTTCTTTTACTATAGACGCAATAAGTAGAGAAAACAACAACAAAAAAAGAAGCGGAGAATCCATATTCTCAGAACTTTAGTATATAGCTCGAGATAGTGAACTTGAAGAACATGAAGCTATAAAATAGGAAGGATATAATTTTTTTAGTGTCTCTTTTCGGTGTAGTATTTATTTTTAAATCAAGAAAATCTCCATAAGGCCATTAAAATCCTTAGAATACATTAGCGTAGCAATGCATTTCGCAATAAATATTTTTTTTCAAAATTAATTAGTGCTAACAACTGTATTAAATTAGCTTTATAATGAAGCTAATAATCTTTTTTTTTTGCTTTGTTTTCTTTTTTTCAACAGTAATATCATTACTATTAAGATATTTAAAAAAAAAATCCACGAAAATTAGAAATAACTCACTTAGGTCGAATTTAATTTCGAATTCTTAACACTTTCTGAATCTATTGAATTATAATAAATTTTAATTGATTCAATCAAAAGTTTTTTCCAGGTATTAATTCACATTCAGAATGAGAAAAGCTTAAATTTCACTTAATTCAGACGCAATAATTAGAGGAAAAACCGAAAAAACGTCAAAAATTCATATTCTTAGAACATGAATATATAGCTCGCGATAGGAAACTTATATAGAATAAAGAGTTCTCCATTAGTTGGAAATAAGAAGGAAATGAATTTTATAGTACCCCTTTCGTATAATATAATATACTTTTTTTAAATCAAGAAAAACTTCGTAATAGCTTCACAAATAATTTCAATACTACATGAGAGTGGTAATAGGTTTTGCAATAATTTTTTCTTCGAAAATTGAATTTGTGCTTATAACATAATTAAATTAGATTATTATTAAGTTAATAGCCATTTTTCAAAAATTTCTAAAACACTAATATCATTACTATAGATATATAAAATAGAATTCCACGAAAAAGAAGATTCGAAATAACTTTTATGTTTTTAACTCACTCAGGCCATATCTAATTTAAAATTCGTAATAAGTTCCACATGTATTGAATTAGAACTGTTTTTCAATTGATTTGATTATAAATATTTTTTGGATATCGATTGACATTTAGAACGGGAGCAGCTTAAATTTCGCTTAGCGCAGATGCAATAATTAGAGAGAAGAACCAAATTTATATTCTTCGAACTCAAGTATATAGCTGGAGATAGGAAACCTTAAAGAGCTGTCCATGAGCTAATGAACTAAAATTTGGAGACAAGCACTAAAACTTTTTTTTTCAACAGGTCTTAGATGAAGTCATATAAGAAAAAAGGAGAAGAATGTGAAATAATAAAAAAAGGAACGTCTTTATAAAGAAGGAGGTCTGGAGTATAACAAAGGTCACGTTGGTCATTAGCGTGCAATTCCGCTCATTAGGAAATCCACGGAGCTTTCTTTACGTGTTTTTTTAGGGCCGTCCATGAATGCATGGAATTCTTTTCTCGACATTTAATGCTTAAGAGGAGTATAGTTAATGGATTAAAATTATTCAACTCGTTCAGAGTGTCATTGAATATGTAATTTTGAAGGAGATGATTCTAACATTTTCCGTGAGTATCTCAAGTACTGAATTCTTGATTTTATACGTGCTAATTATCTTTATTTTCTTGATTTGTATAACATGTTCAAATTAGCATATTTATTTTTTTTCATGTAAAAAAATATGTATATAACATATAATGATCGTATAAAAAAAAAGTAAAAAAAAACTTTTGTAGGGAAAAGGCTAAATAATTATAAAATAAGTTGTTGAGAAAGGTTACTTTCATTGAAAATCAAGTACATGATTGGAAATGAAAAATTTGATAATTTGTGGGGAAATTTAATGACTAGATTTAATTTGTTTTTTTGATTTCGTGTAGTTTACAAAATAACAAATTCGTTACTGAAAACTACCCATGTAGCATGGCAATATAGAATAATTTTTAAATCATGCTTTCCAATTTATTCCCTTGTCTCTATGAGACACTACTAAAATCTTCTATAAATACCTACATTATGAGAAGATAATGGAAGAGAAGAGGAATGAGATTAGCTGAAGTTCTTTTAAGAGAGAGGTATACAACTAAAATTTAAAATACATATAAATTATATTTAAACTCAGAATAGCAAGTGTTAAGAGTTAGTATAAGTTGAGTATTCAAAATAAAGTAGGAGAATTTCAAGTTTTATAACTATTCCAAAAATACATGACATTACACAAGCCGATTCATTGGTTAAAAATATTAAAAATACTATACTTCTTGCCGATAAGGCATATGATAGCAGTGCTTTTATTGAGCAGCTCGAAGAGCAAAATTGTACAGCTGTTGTTCTACCAAAGAAGAACCGAAAACAGCTGCTGTAGCCCATTTAATATCATCAAAACTGATTGTTTATTATTAGAGGTTAGTCTTTCTAGATCATTATATGCAAGATTAAGTGTGTGAAGATTTGACAGTTTACTCAGATTATTAAAAAATAATCTTTTTTCATTGCTATTGAAAAATTTGTAGCATGGCAATATAGATTAATTTTTGAATCATGCTTTCCAATTTATTCCAGATTACATATATATATATATATATATATATATATATATATGTAATCTGGAATAAATTGGAAAGCATGATTATATATTATAGTATTATATATATATGATATATATAGTATCATATATATATTATAGTATTAGTTTCAAGATACACGATGCTCTGCCATTTGTGAAAAAATATTAATTAATTTATTCCCAGTGCGGGTCTGATTGAGCACTCGGTATGGCTCATCAGACGATTACATAGATTATACTCACTAAATATTGTTCACTAAACTTGCAATGTTCATAAGAAACGCGACAAAAACAAGTGCACTATATTCGTACTAAAATGTGCGTAATGCAAAGCATCTGTCAATGTCACAGACAAAGATTTAAAACTAAACTCAGTTGCAAGCTTATGTATTTACCATCTCTTGCATTCCAAAAATATCAACTTAGTGCAATATTATTAAAACTATTTCAAGTATTTCAAGGTTTACTATGGCCAGGACACAACAATTTCCGACATTTGTAATAATTTTGACGGTAACAAAATATGTGTAGTGCATTCGGCTATTATTGAACAGTCGGGTAATATGGAATATATTTCTCTGTTCAAGTAGACCCTAAAAGTGTAACAGAGATAAAGTACTTGGAAACGACCCCATGATGCTATCATGGGGTCAGTATCACTCGGTTGTCATCATCATCATCATCACGGCTGCTAAACGAGAATTTTGTTTTTCCGCTTCCATAAATTTAATCAAGCAAGTTTTCAACAGTAGTTATTAATTATTGGAAATATATATATCCGCAATAATTTGCACAATGCATATCACAAGCGTTGTGTTTTACTGTGTTTTGCTTATTTTTAGCTACGATTCTCTCCATTTAGACGGAATGCTAATTTTCACAGATCGTGTGTCGATTAATATTGAATGCTATAAGAATTTTCTCGATTGGGCTAGAATATTTCCTCAAGATGGAAAGTTTAATGAGACAGAAGAGAAAGCATGTGTGTTCCGTCCTCTGTGAGCCAACCATCAGCCATTAAAAAAAAACCCGATTACATTTTCATTGTTAATTGTCATTAACTCATTAAATCTTGATTTTGATTTTCAATCAATTCGAATTAGTTTTCTTCAGTTTGAACCCCCTCTTCCATATCATTCGACTGTTCAACATTACCCTACGAAAATGATTTTTTTCAAGCGCCTTTTTTTTCGTTATAATATTCATTTTGAAATACGATACACTTGCCAATGCACAAACACAAGGGACAAAATTTCATAGAAATACAGGTTTCAGGTTTCTACAATGTTTCAAATTGGAATAACAGAAAAAATAAAAGTGGTATTCTCTCCATATGTATTCTATATAAACTTTTTTTTTTTGTTAATTTGATAAAGTCACTGTAAGGATTGAAGTGAATTACTAAATGAATACTAGAAGAAAATTCAGTTCAATTCTGTAATGAGATATCAGCGATAGGGAAATAATCTAAAACAGACTAATTTAAATAAATTGTTTTTAAATGTTATTATATATATATGTGCCGGCCCTTTTTTGCTTATTTTCTCAAGAGAAGAGCTTCAAATATAAAACACTAGAAATAAATTTTCATAGAATAGCGAAATTCAAATGGCAGAATTTCTTCGCAAAATTTTCAACAAATTTATTTTTCTGATAAAGTAAAATTCGAAGTTTGAAATGAACAAATTCATTTGTATAATCTCGTTACTTGATAAATATAAATAAATAAATAAACAAATAAAGAATAATTATTTGCTGTTTGAAAGGGGTGAGCTTATTGTACGTGTTGTATTTTCAATTATTTCCTATGTTTATTGCTCACAATTTATTTATGTTAAAAGTGTGTTTGTATGGAGTGATTGGATTTTCGCTGTTGATTTGTTTGATAGACTTATGTGCCTCGTTAGCAAAAACGTAGGGGAACAAGCAGTTTTGTTTAAGTGCTTTGAGAAACATTTTTGCTATTTCAGCCATTCACTGTGGTCTTTCCCCCTGATGAAGAACCCAGAGATGGCTTTGTTGCTTCAAATCATTTTTCCACTTTGTTTCAACTGAATATTTTAAATTAATTTCGTATTTCGTTTTTCCACTAAGCTATTTGCTTTCAAATTTCATCTTCGTTGCTTTTTTAGCACACCATATATCCAGGCTGCCTTAGGTGCTAATATTGGTACGATATATATTTTTTGTATGCTTTTGTTTTTAAAAAATTCTTTAATCTGATTTAAAATATTTGTGCTCATATATGTATATATAATTTTTGGAAAACCATATATCCCCTAAAATATAAAATGAAATATCATGCGAAAATTCTATAACAATAACACTTTAATTAGTTGATTACATTATTATTCTTTACCAGTTTAATTAAATATATTTATATTATACTGATTAATTGCATTGTCGTCGAAAGTAGAAAATATATAAAAAGTTTTTCTGTAAATACTCATTCAATACTCAGTACAAATAATGGGACAAATGATTTTTATTCTGATGATGAAGCCAATTTTTTGTGTGCTTCATGCACAAATATTTTTATTCAAGTATGAACTCACAAAGGAAATATATTAAAATGCCCTGAAGATATTTTAGCTAGAGTTCATTGATTTCGAAAATGCGATGTTTAGAGATCTACAAAATTAATTGAGGAGCTTATTTTCAAAAGGAAACATCCCCATTTTTTTAGAAAAATTCATTTTTCGACGTTTTCTGAATCTGGGATGAACTTTATCGGATTATGCAATAGAGTTTATTATAATGGAAATATTTTTGTTAATATTAATCAAGGAAAGTTAATCGTTTCTACCAAAAGGGAACACATCCACCTCGTTCATTCACTTCGGGGTTTTTCAGGGGGAACCCCTCCATAACGGTCACCCTTGGGACCTAAAATTTTGTCCGCTAACAAGGAATGTCTGTTGATCGATAGTAGAAAACAATGTGTCCAGTCGACTTAATTCAAAAAAGTGTCTGTTAGTGGAGGTGTCAGCTAACGGGAATGCCCGTTATGGGAGATTCCACTGTAGAAAGATCATATTTCTTATGTAAATGACGGAAGGACATTTTACAAATGCCTTCCTGGGCTAGTTAAAACCTTCTGAAATCAACAGGTGACGTAGAAATTTCTAGTTTTTCAGACTTTACCAGTTCAAATCGAAAGGTCACGTTTCCACTATAATTTTCTTTCAAAACGGAACATTTCAAAAATTCAAATGTGTGTGTGTGTATACATCTTTTGAATACTGATCAAGAAACATAGTATTTAAATATTCTTTTACCATTCCTACATGCTACCTATTAGGCTATTTTCTACTTTTGTGAAGTAGTACATTCTGGAGGAATACGCTTTTTACTTCTATTGTAAATTTAGAAAAAATGGAAATGTTCCGTTTTTGAAATCAAGCACCTCAATTAATAATGATAATAGTTGCTAAAAAGTGGTGTCCTATATATACACTCATTGCCATAAAAATTTTCGCAACAAGAAATAATTGTGGGATCGAAACGAAAGTTGGCCTGAAGGTACATGTCGGACAGATATGCAAATGATTAGAAATGCAGCGTGATTGCGCATTGCGTAATGCCACTAGAGGACGTTGAACTTCGTTCTCCTTGGAGTATAAAACAGGTAAGCAGAGCTTTCTGGAGTGTATTTAATCGTTTGCAAAGGAAATGCTGAGGTAGACATGCCGTTACGCCGCCGTCGAAGACCATATGAGCAGTTGTCAGAGTTCGATAGGGGAAGAATCATCGCGATGATGGAAGCTGGGTGGTCAGCTCGGCGAGTAGCTCGTCAACTAGGCCGTTCTGATTTTACTGTGAGGAGGTGTTGGGACCAGTGGACAGAGGAGACGCCATTTACACGGCGACCAGGTTCAGGACGCCCTCGACAGACCAGTCGTCGAGAAGACCGTCACATCATCCGAAACGCACGCGTAGAGCCAACTGCCTCATTGGCCGCTATCCAGACACAGGCAGCAGCTTTACTGCGGGCCCCTGTGTCTTCCCGAACCATCACAAGGCGCCTGGCTGAAGGACATCTGGTATTGCGGCGCCCATTACGTGTGCTGCCAATGACACCCACCCACCAACGCCTCCGTTTGGAGTGGTGTCGAGCACGACGGGATTGGACTGCAACGGAATGGAACCAGGTGGTCTTCAGCGACGAATCGAGATTCAACTTGAGCAGTGATGACAATCGTGTTCGTGTGTGGAGGCCCCGTGGTGAACGCTTCAATCCTGCCTTCGCTTTACAGCGACACACCGCTCCCACAGCTGGTGTCATGGTATGGGGTGCCATTGCTTAGGATACACGGTCACCCCTAATATTGATCCATGGCACAATGACAGCTCAGCGGTACGTCCATAACATCCTTCAGGCACATGTGTTGCCACTCATGGCAGGGCTCCCAGGAGTCATTTTTCAACAAGACAATGCTAGGCCCCACACACAGCAAGGATGTCACAAGACTGCCTCCGCCACATTACCACCCTTCCCTGGCCTGCTCTATCCCCAGATTTGTCACCAATCGAGCATATCTGGGATCATTTGGGACGGCAAGTTGGACACCATACGAGTTTGGTCGAACTAGAGGCGCATTTACAGCAACTGTGGAACGAGATGTCTCGGGACATCATACGGAACTTGTATGTCTCAATGCCCGCTCGTATTGCATCGTGCATTCGCGCTAGAGGGGGTCCAACAGAATACTAAAACTTCTGTTCATCTGTACTTTTTTCTGCAATAAATGATACTTTCTCTTGGATTTTCTAATCACTTACTTATATCAACGTAGTACTTACATGTGTAAAATTTCGTTTCATTTTGACGACTTCTTCCGGGTGCGCAAATTTTTATGGCAATGAGTGTATATCCCAAAAAATACAACTGGCAAATATTTAATACGTATGTTCATATCCTTGAATTTTTCCTTCAATAAATGGGAGGATATCATTTTTTTATTCATGCCTGAATTTTGATATACAGGGTGATTGTAATTAAAGTTTACATACTCTGTGTGTGTGAATAATTTTTCTCAAAAGCTACTCATCCGAGCTCAGCCAATTCTCGGGATATCTTTTAGATTTAATAAGACCGTGGGAGAGAGATGTGTGTAATAAAAAAAGTACAGTCGAATCCCGTTTTAACGAATATCATTATAGCGAAAATTTCGTTGTAACGAACCGGATAAGATTGCATAGAAACAATGGAATTCTTTGATAGCAAAATTTCATTATAACGAAATGATTTCTCCGGTTTCTTCGGTGTTCCTTATAACGGGATTCAAATGTAGTTCAATTTTTGACCATCAGATGGAAATGTGGCACATTTTTTTTATTGCATTTTGCATTTTCCCATGGTCCATATAGCAACAACTTTAAATGGAATACGTCTACGAGAACGAACGCAGAAGAGATCTGAGTAGTTTCAGTATACTGACACTGCTCAGACCAATCTGAAGGACGTAGTCCATTGAAACTTGGTATAAACGATTTATGGACCATGAAAAAAAAGGAAAATACAATAAACAGGTATTATTTTTTTCACCTGAGGGTAAAAAAAATTTAAGTATAATTTATTGCATAAATCTATCTCCCGTGGTCTAAAAATGTGGCAGCGTTCGGATGAGTAGTTTTTGAGAAAAACTATTCAGAGCACGGGAACTTTAATTATAATCACCCTGTATATACTGTATTAGTACGTCTCTTTACTTCTAAGAAACTGTCCGAAATTGTTGAAATAATTTATCAATAACGAATGAAACTTCATGTCCATAACTGTTTTTTTCCCACTATAACAATGATGAAACATCATGCACTCATTACACTTGTCCCCAATATAGAATTATTTTTTCTTAATTACAAACGTCAAAAACTTCTTTTTGAGAATTAATTTATTTTCGTAGTAAAGCACACCCAAATTGCTTTTATGGGTTGAAATATTTTTCTGCTAATTGCGATTAGATTTCATATACCGTATTCTTATAATTTAATTGCTCGCAATCTCGATTTACATTTAACAAATAAATATATAGAGGGTAACATTAAAATAATAAAAAACAACTAATATATAATATAATTTTTTTTAATTAATGCGTTGAACAAATTATTACTCACAGAAATTCACTGAAATTTCATAATTATTCCTAAATACCTATTCCGAAAATAGCGAGTAATTATTTTTTTTTCTGTTGTGAGCAATCAAGCACAAAGTTACATGAAACAACAGAAAAAAACGGGAGAAGGGGAATTGAGATATATGTGTATAAGCGTTAAAAAGACACTCGTGAGAAGGACATCTAATCCCCAATTACATTATCAAGTCACTGATTTTGTACTTTGAAATTGTCTTTCTTGCCGCAAATTTGTCGGCAAAAGCCAACGATGCAGTACCTTCGGAAAAACATTGATGTAAAATACTGAATGCAAAGTAAGTCAAGGCTTCTTGAAGCAATACCATCGAATTTCGGGTGATTACCTGCGAGAAAAACATGGACAGAGTGTATACAGGATGCATAGCTAACAGCTAGCTGACACCGCGATTTACTAACAAACCGCTGATACTAGAGCATTTCAGATACGTCATTCGTATAGCAAAGAGTTGTATAGTTATTAAATAAAAAATAACTTTTTATACGGACACCCTGTGCTCAAAAACACTATTTCCCAGTCTGGGAGTTGTTGTCCTGTCTCACCTGGGGCCAATGAAATAAATTCTACATTTAAAGTGTAACACTCACTGAAATATTTGAATTCAAAAAAAGCAGAAAATTTGAAGAAAACGGCGTAAAACAACGGAAAATTATCTCCCCCTCTCATTTATGTTGTTCTTTTTTCAAATTTTGTTTTCCTTATTTTTTAATTTTAAATATCTCATTGAATATTGCACATCAAAACCCTCAACAGAAACAGGGCAACATTTTTGTAATGGGTTTTCTGACCACAGGATGTCCGTATAATTTTTTTTTTCTATTTTAATAACTGTACAGTTGCCATATGAATGACGTATGTGAGGTGCACACGTTATTTGAATACTTGCTCTAACTTGAAAGTACGCTTCTAGGATCAACGGTTTTTAGTAAATTGCGGTGCTAGAGCCGTTACCTGTACACCCCATATAATTTATGAATTTGCAATTCGAAATGAGCATGCTGAACCGCAGGAATGCATGCTAGTAGAATACAGAAGTATGAATTATTGGAATGAATTACACTTTCACCGTTGTTTAGTGACTTTGAAATTCCTCTGTAAAAAAGGAAAAAATATATATATACACAGTCGAATCCCGTTTTAACGAATACCGTTATAGCGAAGAATCTCGTTTTAATACGAAAACTTTTTTAATCCCCAGATAAAAAATTGGAAAGTGTAGTTTCAGTTGCAAAACTTTTCCAAATGACGTGCAGTTACTTAAGATCCCAAAATTTGTTAAGGGGTCCTATTTATAAAAATTAAAGAAATTAACTTTTTATAGTCCTTCGTGTGCTAAAAGTTCAAATTATTGAAATGAAGCTCTCGCTCTGTGATGTCATCTGCAAAAAATTAATATATGTAAATGTAATACATTGAAAAGAATTAAATATATAAAGTCACTGTTTTGGCAACCTATCACTGTGTTGGCAAGTTTTCGTTGGCGAAAAAGTTGTCATTTTGAGGGAATACAGAAATAGAATAAATTCAAATATATATTGGATTTTTTTTTATTCCCACACAATAAACAACAATTACACACATTCTTTGACAATTAAAGAATATGTACAACTTTGAATTTGATTTACGTTTCGCAATTTGTGAACCATACCCTCATACCCTCAATCATTGGCGACGAATGTTGGAAGCTGAAAGTCTAAAATCTCCATTGATATTACATTCAAAAATAGGCCATTTTTTAAAATGGCTTCTCAAAGCCGCCCTTACATTTCACTAATTGGAAGTTTTAGCTGACGGTTATACATAAAGGCTTTTTTTAATGTACACTACCCCTTTGGGAATTCGAGGAATATTTAACAATTGCACATCATTTGAGAACTTTTGCAATTGAAATCATTTTGCGTAATGAAGTCAACGGTTGCAGACATTCGCTGTGCAAATTATTTGGGACAGTAGTTCTAGTCAACTTGTTAGGTAATAATGTTAATGAGTCTCGCTTTTAATGTCAACGCAGTGATATGACCACATATATACAACGAATTATTTTTCAGCACGTGTGTTCTAGTTTTTTGTGGTGTTTCTCAAGACGAATTCAAGCTCGATAAGTATGACAATGAAATCAGGATTTGTTGGCATGATTGCCGATGATTGTTCAGACAACATACATGCATCCATAGACACATTTTTTTAGAGTTCATAGACGAAGTGCGGGGTCTTCAGCGTATGGCGCCACGGACAGCATGTGGACCGCTTTTTGCAATGGCCTCTGACGGAAAAAAAGCTTTCATATACTGTTACAGAATTCATTTTAAGGAGGGAAAGAACAACCTCAGTAATATAATATTATAGAAGTGCTAAAAGAAGTAATTTCAAAATTTCTAAACATGTGGGAAAAATTTCCGAAACTAACGAGAGAGAAAAAATCTCAGAATTGAAAGGAAATTATATCATAATTATTGAAAGAAATAATTTCAGAATTGAAGGAACAAAATATTTCACAATTCACAAAAAAATTATGAGAAATGAAAAATATTTTCAGCATCAATAAAAATAACGTTTTTATAATCAAAAATTAGTTAAAAAATGAAAAATATTTCCATAATATTTCAAAAATTTCATTTTTATTAGAAAAATATTTCCAGTATCATTAAAAATAACGTTTTTACAATCAAAACTCGTTTTTAGAAAAGGAAAAATGTTTCCATAATTAATAAAAAGAATTGATATATATATATATATATTCTATAATATAAAATCACAAACAAACTCGAAAAGGGCCTGTTGCTAAGCAACCGAGTGACGGAAGTGGGTGAAATTTTTGAGTGACGGAAATCTGTTACGGAAGTGGGTTCGAATCATATATCGATATTCACATTCATATATCGTACATTCATATTCATATATCGATATGATATCATATATCATATATCGATATTGGGTCGATATTCACATATCGGGACCCATTTGACCCATCGGGACCATGTTATGTGCATGTACCAAGAGGCTCCTACATCCTACAGCAGAGCCCTTAGGCTGGAATTTAGATTTCGAGCCCCCAAACCAGCTTTTCAGGGGCCCCTCTGTGATTAATTTATATTGTGAAAAATCAAAAAGTGAAAAGAATCGTTGTGGCCCCTGTCAGCCCTTCCTTTGTGGGGGGGGGGGTCCATGCCGAGAGGTATATATATGTATAATATACACACACAACAGCAGTGCTCCCAACACAGGGTCGGGGTACCCGGGGAAGATTTCACGTATAAGTAAAAAGTTTTCATTTCCAGTGGCCCTTGATGGATCTCATTGTTTTCTTGCTGCTTTAACGTTGAAAAATTTCGATAGCGGAAGCAAAAGATATATCCAGTCTGGGGCCCCACCAAAAGTATGCGAATTGGTGTCCCGGGTAATTGGTTGGGGGGCCCTGGATTTTATTCGTTCGTAAAACGAATACAAATGAAAATTTTTCATGGCACTCGCACCGGGGGATGACCGACAAGCTTCCAAGTCGGGGGCCCCATGTTTACAGGTTTCATTTTGGGGCCCTGGATTTTATTCGTTGGTAAAACGAATACAAATGAAAATTTTTCATGGCACTCGCACCGGGGGATGACCGACAAGCTTCCAAGTCGGGGGCCCCATGTTTACAGGTTTCATTTTGGGGCCCTGGATTTTATTCGTTGGTAAAACGAATACAAATGGAAATTTTTCATGGCACTCGCTCCGGGGGATGACCGACAAGCTTCCAAGTCGGGGGCCCCATGTTTACAGGTTTCATTTTGGGGGCCCTGGATTTTATTCGTTGGTAAAACGAATACAAATGAAAATTTTTCATGGCACTCGCTCCGGGGGATGACCGACAAGCTTCCAAGTCGGGGGCCCTATGTTTACAGGTTTCATTTTGGGGGCCTTGGATGAATCTCATTCTTTTCTGTTGTAGAATTTGAAACAGCCGAAGCCCGAGATAAAGCCAGTCTGGGGCCCCACCAAAAAGTATGCGAATTGGTGTCCCGGGTAATTGGTTGGGGGCCCTGGATTTTATTCGTTCGTAAAACGAATACAAATGAAAATTTTTCATGGCACTCGCACCGGGGGATGACCGACAAGCTTCCAAGTCGGGGGCCCCATGTTTACAGGTTTCATTTTGGGGCCCTGGATTTTATTCGTTGGTAAAACGAATACAAATGAAAATTTTTCATGGCACTCGCTCCGGGGGATGACCGACAAGCTTCCAAGTCGGGGGCCCCATGTTTACAGGTTTGATTTTGGGGGCCCTGGATGAATCTCATTCTTTTCTGTTGTAGAATTTGCCACAGCCGAAACCCGAGGTATAGCCAGTCTGGGGCCCCACTAAAAATCTGCGTATTGTGTCCCCGCTACTGGATGTGGGGCCCTGGATTTTATTCGTTGTAAAATTGATAAAAATGAAAAATTCTCACAGGGGGGTGTCCGACAAGCTTGCAGGTCAGGGCTTCATGGAAATGTTGGCAGGTTGTAATTCGGTGCCCCTGAATGTATCTCATTGATTTTTGTGGTTTAACATTGTAAAATTTGCAACACATCGGTAGCCCAAGATATATCCAGTGTGGGGCCCCACTGAAATTCAGCGAATTGAATCTGGGGACCCCCATGGGGAAGTTTTCTGGAGATACTTGATGAATCTCATTTGTTTTTTGGTGCTTTATTATTATTTTCATTAAAATTCGCTTCTTCAGTAGGCTGGTGCTTTCATACGTCCGTTTCCCCTTTTCCATAGCACGCTGATGAAGTGGGACGAAATAAACAAGATATGTCCGGGAGAGAAGTGGGGGGGGGGGGGGTGGGGTTTTCCGCCAAAGGCGGCAGGGGGGCAGAGCCCCCCTAGTATATATATATTATTTGACAATAACAATTCAAGTACAATTCTGATACAAAAGACAAAATCAGAAAACACTGGTAGAAAAAGACAAAAAGAGAAGTACAAAAAAAAAATAAATAAATAAAACCACCTATACATACATAGATTAGGGCCAGTCACTTTATGAACCCCAAGGAACGAAGGTGTCTTTCCAGTAGGTCTACGAAAATAATCTATTGTTTGTAGGCACATGACAACAGTAATTAATTTCTCAAGGATTTTTTTTTTAATTTATGTTATTTTTAAAATAATCTTTTATCTTTTTTATTTTAATATAAAGTAGCACAAAAATTATTTAATATCAAGTTATGTATACCTCAATTTTCCATCCTATTTGTGTGATCGGCATTGCATACTGTTTCTGTTATCCATCATTTGCTAAGCATTTTGCTCCGTCAGTAATCTGTATTTAATTAATGATTCCTTCAAAGCTTATATCTTTTGCAAATGAGTAAATATTGAAATTTCAGCTCGTATTGCTCGTATTCGTGCAGTTCATTGTATGGAAACGATTATGTATCTTAGGAGGCAATGTAACAGAAACTCTTTTTAAATAATGTTTTATTGACTCCTGGCACTTGATAAATATTCCTGTATCGACTAGATGTTCTATTGCTTTTCATGGTTAGCCTTGTATTATTTACTGTTACAAATTTTAAAATTCTATATATACAGATTTGCCTTATGTGTGACCTTGCCTTGTGTGACATTCTGTTATATGGTTGTTAGAGTTAGTACTTGTTATTAGTGATCTAATTTTATTATAAGTGCTATTTAATCCTTGTATATTTGTATTATATGCCCTAGGAACAAATTCCATATATTATTATTGAATAAATCCATGCATAAAAAAGATGTCCCTTAGAAAGTTTTTATCAATCGTGTTTTTGAGTTTATGTAGGATTGGTACATAGATCCTAATTTTTCTTAACTATTTTTTTACGCTGTAAATTCCATTTAAGATCATCCTGTATTATAATTCATAAATAGTTATAGCCATAAACTCTTTCAATTTTTTGACAGTTGCATTGCCAGCTCAATTGGCACAAGCAGTGGTTGTGTGCATTTTTATGTGTATATCAGTTTCATGGTTGAAAGTTTTCGTTTTTAAGCAAATGTATTTTGTTTTTCGAGTATTCAGTTTCAATTTCTTATTATTGTTTTTATTTGTTTATTGTGTTTACTAATTTTTACTTATTATTGTTTTTATTTGTTTATTGTTTTTACAAATTTTTACTTATTATTGTTTTTATTTGTTTATTGTTTTTACTAATTTTTACTTATTATTGTTTTTATTTGTTTTTTCCAGAATTATTGTAATAATTTTAAAATAAAATAATATTCTGAAATTATTTCAATATACTTACTGCAAAAAATAATTGCTCAAATTAATGAAAATTCATATTTTATGGAAAAATAATGTCTTAATTTATTTTTTATTAAAATTCATATAATATAGGAATTGATAAAAATTCGAATTTAATGGAAAACTAATTTCTCAGAATTAATGTAAAACTAATTTCTCAGAATTAATGTAAAACTAATTTCTCAGAATTAATGTAAAACTAATTTCTCAGAATTAATGTAAAACTAATTTCTCAGAATTAATGTAAAACTAATTTCTCAGAATTAATGTAAAACTAATTTCTCAGAATTAATGTAAAACTAATTTCTCAGAATTAATGTAAAACTAATTTCTCAGAATTAATGTAAATTCATATAATTCCAGAATTAATGGAAAATGTTCCTATAATTCCAGAATTAGTTAAAAATTCATATAATTCCAGAATTAATGGGAAATTTTCCTATAATTCCAGAATTGATGAAAATCAATATTTGATTCCGGTTTAATCTCAGAATAAATAAAATTCTTCAAATTGTAGGGTACCCTGACTCCTAGCCCTGGGTTTCGTTAGGCCCGTCCGTTAAGATGCCAATATGTGAATCTAAATACTTAGCCCCTCGGGCTTTATGGAACATTCTAATTTGCCCCCACAATAACCGCAATGTTAGAAACCCTGACGTGATTGTTCTTTATTGATATGTTTTTGTTTTCTTTAGTATCAAAATCCAGCTGAAATATTTCTACAGAATCGCAATCTTCAAGCTTGTTGGATTCATGCATTCGTTATCATTTTCATCCCTAATGAATAACCAAAATTTATCATTGGAATTCTTATCGTATCATGCTTCCAATATTTTATTTGTTTAAAGAAACCTCTAGGATTCTAGTTCGAATGGTACCCGAGGATTACAATGTGCTTGCAAAAACAGAAATAGGTACATCTACTTGTATATTTCACACCAGTTTTCCCCAAAAAAAAAACTCAACCTCTGTTTTCCCGGTACTTTAGTTAGAACGGCATAACTCCGTAGTTGCTTGAATGTCATTATAACCGAGTTCGAAAGTTCTAAATGATTTTCCAATTTTAATGTCTCAAAGTCGTATTACTTAATTTTAATAGGTTAATGAGAATGATGAAAAGAGAAAATAATGGACAAAAGGGAGGTTGCTTAATTATTATTACGTGAAACCAACAACAAAAAGTTTCTCAAAGACAATTACTTACTATGGCTGTCTAAAATTTGCCCAAGGTCGACGGAAATTTAAACATAAAGAAATAAAGAAAGATCTCACAAAAGAGAGGTAATATTTCTTTATTGGAGCTAATTTAGTTTTCTAACAACCCGATTGCGGAAAGAGCTAATTACCAGAACAATGTATTACCACAAGCAAATGAGAATTGAAAGAAAAGAAAAAAAACATTATTATTTTTAAACAATGAGAGAAACTTGGAGCCAAAAATCCAGCCTTATCACCATTAAAGTGCTTTAGGTAATTTCTCTCCCTCTCTCTTTACAATACAAAATCGTAGTACACGAAAAATGAAAGAAATGTTTATGGAATTTTCGTCCGACTACACACACACACACAAGCACACTCTTTCTCTTAGGATGGAAAGAGATAGAGGGGGGGGGGGTTGAATAATACGCAAGCCTCAATAACGTAAGGGCTACTTTAGGAAACAATTTTGTTTCGGAGAATTTAGTAAAATAAGAAACACATATTAATGAGATAAGAGTTAGCGCGTCTCTTTCCTTGTGAAATGAAATATTTCATCTTAGGATTTGTAGGATAGATAGGTTTCACATTTTTCTCGAATAAAAATGAGAAGTTATTTCCGCTGTATGTGATTACTCGTCAAGGTGGTAAGTTTTTTGATTTCATTTATAAATTATTTGTGAATTTTTAAGGGACTATGATCGCGTTGTTTTAACGGATGTAACGTGCGTATTTTTTTTTTTTTTTTTAGTTTTCACTGGTTTAGCTGCTAAAGAGATGTAATTACGTTATGACAGTGAATATTAAGAAACATATTGTGTTGATGACATAAAAGCGGTTAAGGGCCATCTGAGGAGGGAAAAATTTTTAAAGTCAAATTTTTGAGAAAATGATCACTGGCTATTTAAATTTAGGATTAAATTTAAAGTCAATTTTGCATGTGAAAACGCCGGCACATGTACGATTACGATTATGCTTTGCCATGAAGAAAGCTCCGAAAGCGACAAGTTCGTCTTCGCTTCTGCTCGCTAGTTTTTGTAATTGGTGCTATTAGACACACCACGCAGCCAATCAGAGTACAACACATCTACACAAGCCAGCCAATGTGTGTTGTTCTTCTGTGACCGGTCAAGCCTAAGAAGTGTATATAGAGAACAAGTCCAATACACTAGATGTACGAAGCCTTACTCGATGGTCACGGAAACCTCCGTCCGTTTAACCTCAGAAGATGACTGCCACAGATGTGGGCGAAACATCGGGAAGAAAATGCCTTAGACCAGGGCCAAATAGCCCGGAAACCTCTTTTAAGCCATTGAACGACGGCCATGAGAGCATCAGACAATATTGTGTTGACACTTTGGAGCCAGGAAGCACCCAGACCACATCACTTCCAGCGATATTGGTCATTGTTTTCACGGACACGGGAACAACTTTCATTCAATAAATATTCAAATTTTAAAAAAAAATTAATGGGAAAATTACGTAAGATGACGATCGGTCAAATATAAACACTTGTATTACGATTCATTAAAATCCCACAACCGATGGGTTAGCGCACCCACCTCTCGGTGTATAAAAAAGGCAGCCGTTCGGAATCCGGAAAAAAATTGTAGGTGCCGGCCTAATTAGCCATCGTGTGCAAAAAATGACGACAAAAATGATCAGATATTATGCCAACGGTTGCAAGAAAATAATGATAAAGTTGTAATAATAAATTGCATGCACGTACTCACTCGTATGTACCGAAATATTCAATATGAAAGAACAAGATCAAACACATTGACAGATTTTTTACATGACTTTGCACGGGGGGGCGGATGGAAGCGGAGTTAAGGCATTGTATTGGATCGAATGAGTTTTATATTTGCTGAAAATAACGAGATATGTACGAAAACACTTGGAACGAACGTATCATATCCGTCGTTATAATGGAACGTTGGCTATAATGAGCGCCGATTGTGCCATAAATTAATTGAAATATTGGCATCATGTATTCATAGGTGGAGATAGACTTAGAAGTCTGGGGTGGGGGGCACGGCCGTTATTGCTGGGGGGGGGGCGATGGATGGACATGATGTCAATTCGTATATACATTAGATCAGTCGACTCCACCTTTGACGCTGGGGGATGCCCCCACGCCCCCCCCCCTCCGTATCACCGCATATGCATGTGAATAAAAGTATAGTTATATTATAATTAATATCCTCCCAGGCTCTTTCTTGCACGATTTTCGGGTGCTTTAACATGCACAGTGAGTCCTATAATATTTCGTAAATACCGTATATACTCGTGCATAAGCCGAGTTATTTTGTGGAAAAATTCCTTCCTCAAGTGGGGGGGGTCGGCTTATACTCGGGTCAGTTTTTGATGAGAAAATATTGACCCCCACAATCAGTAGTCATTTTCGGAGCAGTGTTCGAGAAACCGGCATTATTGGTATGGGATATATTCAAACCCCGCAGAACTGATACTCTCAAAGCCGAGGCAAAGAAATCGAAAACATCATTGGCTTCTTTGATACGAGGTGGGCTAACGTCGATTGTAAAGCCTTTAGATGTGAGCATCAACAAGTCTCTCAAAGACTATTTGAGGAATTTGTGGATCGAATGGATGAGTTCCGATGATAAAGAAACCACAAAAAGTGGTGCCTTGAAGTAACCTGACAGTGGCCTAGTGCGCCAATGGGTACATGAGGCGTGGAATTCTGTTTCTACCAAAATTATCATCCGATCCTTCAAAAAGTGTTGCATCAGCAATGCAATGGACGGAACTGAAGATGATATTCTCTTTGAAAGTGACAATGGCGATGACAACCCAGATGAGGATAAAAACGAAGATGCCGCACCCCTTATGCAATGCCGTCTTAACGCATGTGGCCCACCCGAGCACGGCCCGGGGGCCTCAAGAGAAGAGGGCCTCACAAAAACTAGAACCTGTTGAAAGTTTTGAAAATTGGCCAGGCAGTGTATCAGAAAAATCACTTGTCCCGGGGGCTCACGATGTCCTTAAGACGGCCCTGCCCCTATGATGATCTGAGGGATTACCATGATCTTGGAACTTAAAAGAAACGGATTAAAAAGTTTGAATCATTTTCTATTGTAAATTTCCGTAAGCTATTCATTTTGCATGAAAATATAAGAATTTTATTTCTCTGAAATGCACGGATTTTTTGGGGTCGGCTTATACACGGGTTTTCAATTTATTGTGGATTTGGTGGTCCTGAAGTGGGGGGGGGGGGGTTGGCTTATATACGAGTCGGCTTATACACGAGTATATACGGTAGTTTACGAATTCTTAAAATTGAAGGAATCGGTATAT
The DNA here is from genome assembly GCF_987345545.1 of Pholcus phalangioides. Lineage (NCBI taxonomy): Eukaryota > Metazoa > Arthropoda > Arachnida > Araneae > Pholcidae > Pholcus > Pholcus phalangioides. The sequence continues at coordinate 5,285,237 of NW_028301628.1, read as the reverse complement.
TTGAATGGAATTTTGTGGTGAAAAGATTGTTCTCAAGAAGAGGAATTTTTAAGGAAAACATGTAGTTTAAATTTGGGAGTTTAAGTCGGTAGAGGGTAGGTACCGCACAGAAGTAAATCAAGAGTGACTGGACATGGACCTTTCTTCCATCTCCTCCGCATCTGAAACGTTTGCAAAAGCTTCAGCCAGTGATTCGTGTGGCAGAGGAAAAATAACTTCACCAATAATGCTTCATCCATCAACGTCAACATCAAAATCTAATGCAAGCGCCAGTAAGGAAAATTCAAAAATTATCCGTCAATCGTACACCCAGGATTTATAGGACGTTGATTCTTATATTTCTAGTGATTTGCTTTTGTGCAGCGCTTCCTATTGAAACTATTCCTAGCGCTTCCTATTCCTACAAAAATAAAAAAAGTTTTTCTTGTACCGAAATAATATTTTTCCATGACGTAACTTTTTCTCAAACAACATTCAAATATTTTAGTTCATTTAATTATAAAAAAAAGTAATTACAAGTTTATGGATTATCATTTTATTATTTGTTAAATTTTGAAAAAAGTACAAAAGAATTAATATAAATTTCAATGCATAATATTCTACCAATTATATTAGCTACAGCTGTACTACTGTAGTATGTTTCCGGGATTTTAATTAATACGCTATTTGACATGAAGTTTGGCATATATACGCTCTAGCGAAGGAAAATCTCTATCTCCTCTGTAGCTTAGTGGTCAGAGCACTCGTCCGGCAATCGAGGGACCCGGGTTCGACTCCCGGTAGAGGCAGAGATGAGTTTTTTCCTTCCTTAAAAAATTAACATCTCAAATAATAAATATCTTCACAACATCCAGTCTTCTGTATAACCTGAATACGCTATTTAATTATCAATTTTTGTGAAACCGGTTTTAATAAAACATAAAATACCAACAGAATAATTCTGTTTCTTTGATAAATTTAAAAATGAGCACTTTTATAAACTTAATGGAACGTAAATATCGCTTTTATTTGAGTAATATACAAATTTGTATTCGTTATCACAAACAGATGTCTTCGATGAAGCAAATCCTCTATTTTAAATGCGATTTCTTCAGCGAAGACTATAAATTACATTCCTAAATGATTATCAGTTCCCTACTTGAAGCAGGATTTTTTTAAAATTTCCTTATGAAAACTTCACTTTTAACAAAAACCAAACAAAACTGTTACGAGAGCTCAAAAAGAAGACAAAAAAAAAACTGGTCAAACTCAATTTTAATCAGTCTCCAGTTATTAATTTGTTATTACTGCATATGATAACATTAATCACTCGTGAAACGCTAAAGAAAATATTTTTCTTTTGAGTTTTATCGTAGGTTTAACTCTAGTCGAGTTTGTCGAGAGAAAGAGGGAGAGACTATACTCGAAGGGTTTACTCTTGATGAGCCATAAAAATAAGATGTTACCCCGGGGTAATATTAATTCCACTGCGGTAGAAGCAGCACCCGCGTCGTCTTTATAAGAAGAGAAGATGTAGGAGCTGTAAGAGATTTGAAAGAATGGCGCCGTTTATGGCTGAATAAGATAGAACAAATATAGATATAAGAGAAGGAAAAAATAATAATAGATGGAAGTAAAACCGCAGTTTATGGTTAAGTTACGCCTGAGATGTGCAATAATCTTATTCCACGATTACGACGGATAGAGTCATCTCTACTGATGCACATAACACTTACTTTCTCTTCTTTTTTTTCCGGCAGTGTCCTTTCAAGGGTTTTTTTTTTTATCTTTTGCCATTTTAGATGAGTTCATAAAATGCCTCCACTGGAGATTCAGACCAAACTCGTGAAGTCTTATTTTCCGCGGATGTTACATCTGTGGTAGCTGAAACAGATGCTACCAGTTTGGTTATTTCATTAGATGAAATTTAATAAAATTTATCTTGATATCTTGGGATGATCACATATAGTTTCTACCAGTGTTTGTCAAACTATGGTCCGGAAAGATGGAATAAGTGGTCTTTCGGGAGAAATATAACTTCAATAAAATGAAGTTTCATCAGATTCATATCACAAATATAAGTTATGTTCACAGAGGTTGAAGAAAAGTTAAAATCACATACTTTTCTTTCTTTCAAACCGGACACAGTTTTGGTATTTCGCCACAGGCGATTTACTAAAAAATTAGTTTTATTGTGTCAGAAGTGTGCATGTGTATATAACAGTGTGACTGCGGATTTAGGAGTTGTTTGAAGTTTATGTACAACATTCATTTTTTGTGCGTTTCCTTAAATTATTTCGCTCATTTATTCATTTTTCTGATCCACAAATTACTTCTCCCATTTGCGCAGGTCCGCGAAATTTTTCAGCTACATTCACCGGTCCGCATTTGTAGAAAGGTTGAAGAACAATGATATATATCAGTCTTTGAAATGATTTATTTGTGAGGATTGTATGCAAATACACGAGAGAATGAATAAACAATATAGGTGTATTACTTTCCATACATCCAGTACTTATTTCTAAGTGAGAAAATACTTGAAAAACGATGAATAATACTCACAATACTTTTTCTATAACTATGAGAACTAGCTACATCTCTCTATATAATGCGTTTCCACATCAAGAAACTACAGATAGGGAGAATGAAAAAGTTTCCTCTCTTTTATATGGACCTGAAACGTTTCGGGAAAATGTAACGTCTCACATTAACACTCTACAAACGCGACACTAAAGACACCGTCGATACCGTAGTTAAATTTTCAAGAGTCCATCTTTTCGCAGATAAATTACCATATTAAACACTCTATTTTTTTTTCTCCGACACAAGTGTATACACTCGTTATTACTGTAATAACAGAAAAAAATTGTACACTAGGAAAAAATACTTTTTTTTCCAGGTATTATCTAGGAAGAAGAGTGAAAGAAATGTAATGGGACAGTCTAAAAATGTCTGAAGAAACATCAAATGAAAATCTCAGATGACTGTCATTATAACTTTTTTTTCTCTCTCTCGAATTTTCTACTTTTAGTGCCATCTATTTCTTAGTTTCTTTTACATTTCCTTTTTTTTTTTGCTACTGGATATTTCATACAAATGCATCGTCTACTCTCATGAACTTTTCCTTTTGCAGGTGATTCCCATTCCTGCCCTCTACTTTTTCTCATCACCACGTTGAAGCCAAATCGCCGCCATTAGCATCTAAGTACTGATCTTCGCACGGCCGAAAACTGCTGCAAGATAGAAAAAAAAAAATAATAGTATGAAAAAAAAAAACCAGCTATCAACTCGAGGAACTTTGCTATCAAAAGAGAGCACAGAGTGGAAGCCTCTGACGCTGTTGCTTTCTTGCTTGATACTGCTGCATCTTGTGCAAACGGAACGGAACGGTATGCCTTCTCCTCATCGCCACGTACGGTATAATGGTATACGTCTGTGTATGCAGCCTATCAGATAGTCAGGAAATGACGCTTTTCCTCCTTCATGGACCTAAATCTATTCCGGCTCTTTGACTTTTGCCCTAAAAGAGTTTTTTCCTCATGCATATACGTATACACACACTCACGCGCCATTTCTATTTTCCGTTTTTCTCATGTAGCAGTAGAAACAGCCAAAAAAAAAATAAACATTCGGGAAAATAGGTAACATATGCATTCATTTTTATATTTTAAATGTGTATTTCTCATTTTATTTATATATTAGATAAACAAGAATGTTACTCCGTGTAGCAAAAAAAAAAATTGTAGAACCATTTTTGGTCATTTGTATGGGCTTCAGGGAAATGAAGTTAAATGTATGTTGCGTTTTCATACATTCTAAGATTTGTTAGAGTTTATAGTGAGATTATGTGATCCCATGAGAACGGGTCAGTGATAGTTTCAACGATTTAAAGTATAAGGTAATTATTGATATATGTGAAGTCGTCATTCCCCAAATAATTTAACGTTTGGTGTTATGAATACGATTTTTCTTTTTCCTTGGGTGCTGTTTCCGCAGTCAAGCTCTGCTATACAGAAAAATCTTTCAGAGTTGTGGGAATTAATCATTTGTAAGAACATCAAAATAATACTTCTAATTATTGTCTATGATATCCATATTTTCATGGGTTAAAAATTTCTGATAACAAATCTCATGAATACGTGTGAGGTCGGATATTCTTATCATTACTCCACAGGTTGCAAATTCACAAAGCACACACACACACACACACACACATACACGCAGTTCCATTTTCATGAAGCAAATGAACTTGATATGCAATACTGGCAGAGCAATCTGCTTCTCACAATGAAACCGCAGCAGAGGGATTGCAGAAATGGTTAGCTCCAGAAAAAATAATAACCAGGCCACACACGGTCATCCACAACATCGAGCTCATCTAACTGGTACAATGTTGGCGAATTATCAAGAGTCTCTGCATTGTGAAATAGCTCTGTGGTTTGCGATTTCATAATTGGTGATTTCACGAAGAAAAACAAATTTTTCTCATTCAACATTCTGTATTTAAACGTGTATAAGGAACCCCTTTTTGCCAAAAAATATTTTCTCAAAAATAGGAGAGGGTTCTTTATTAAATATATAGTATTATATAGATACAGTTATCTTTTTGTGTACATAATAATTTGCATTACCTTCTACGTAATTACTTCCATTGTACTGTATCTATGCAATAACTTTATCCCAATGCAATATTTAAAGAAGAGTCAATAAAATTCCGTCCTGAACTTTTTACGACAGATATCACTCTTCAGTGACGTATCGGTGTTGGGTTCGGTTTCCGAAGTCAAAGTATCGGATTTTGACTATTGCATACCCCTCAGGGATAAGTATGCACAGTAAAGTTTGCTATAGGAGAGGTTTTCTTGAGCATGTATCCAATAATTGGATGCATACTTGGTGATTTTTGTGACCCAGTCTTTTATCTTTTATATTTTTCTTTTATCACAGAGGAAAAAAAACACATTTTTCTAAGTATGCATCCAATTATTGGATACATGCTCAAGAAAACCTCTCCTACAGCAAACTTTACTGTGCATACTTATCCCTGAGGGGTATGCAGTAGTCAAAATCCGATACTTTGACTTCGGAAACCGAACCCAACACCGATACGTCACTGAAGAGTGATATCTGCCGTAAAAAATTGTTGGAAATATTGGAATGGAAATATTGATCACAGTGATTTTTAGGACCCGGTCTTTTATCTTTGATATTTTTATTTTATCCCAGAGAAAAAATAACATTTTTCTGTGATCTATATTTATATAAACCGTAATTGTAATTCCATAGAATTCGCCATGGACATTCATAGATAGATAGATAGCACCGCTCACAACCCGAACTGATTATGAGCGGTTCTATCTATCTATCTATGAATGTTCTTGGCGAATTCTATGACATTACAATTACGGTTTACAGCAATATTGATCGCCGTGATTTCTAGGACCCGTTCTTTTAAGGTTTAATCCGGTCTCAAGGACATTCATAATTATTTGCTCTTAAATAAAGTATTAAATAATCTTATTAAATAATTTAATAGCTCTTATAATATCCGCGTCAACATAATTCCGTTCTTTCTTAAATCACAAACCTAATAACCATTTACTCGAAGCTTTAAACGCCGACTCACAGTTAATAGTCATATAGACAGTAAACTAAAAGCAATAAGTTTTAACTGAGAAAAAAAAAAAAACGTATAGTCCATTACAGCTGATCGATTCGGTTTAATATCACACGAAATCTATATCGAACTAAACACTTTTCCAACTGAAAGAATAAAACAATAACACAATCGAGGCTATTAGTTTTGACCTGACAGATTTAGGGTCATATCGCTTACGTGATATCTGAAGCTCGTATTGTGATCGAATAGGAACAAAAAAAAAACAAAAATAAAGAATTGTGAGAACGAGAATCTGGCAATCTTAACGAGTCACGGAAAACACACTGACGATTTATGTCATGAAAACTCTGAGAAAAAAGGATAAGAAGGAGAAAGAAAGGATATACTATATAAGACAAAAATATATGTATATAAAAGAAAAGAAATGGTAGAACTTTTATTGTGAATTTTTCTTGCACCGCAATTCGCCCAGTGTCACCAAAATACGATTTGGAGGCTCGAATGGTTCGGAAGCACTGAAGGCACAAGAAACTCCATATAAGGCGGAAGAAAAAAAAAAAGGAACGAAAGAAATCACACGAAGAATAAGAAGAAAGAGAAGCATTTTCCTTGAACCTCCATCTCCCAACACAGTCAAGTCATTACAGCCAATACTGGGGCATTGGACCCTAAAGAAAAGCGTCGGAAATTGGTTGGTGTAAGGCATGGAAGCCGTAAGGATGCGACTTATGGCAGTGGCGGCGGCACCCGAGTCAACCATCTCTCTGAGTAAATCGATCGGAAACAGCACTGAAGTTCCTCTTTTTGCCTTTGCGCTTTTCTATGTCTCACCACTTTTCTCCTGATTTTCCGGTTGCGAAGTTTTCTCTCTCTCTCCCCTTTGCCTTCCATTTTTTTTTTCTTATTTTTTTGGTGTTAAGGGGGTTGGTTCCTCTAGCGACTAGTTGGCGTCTTTCTCCAAAGTTACTAACCCTTTCTCTCACCATCTCTTATCCTGATGTTCTACGGACTTACATTGAAAAAAATATATACATACATACATTGCAAAAAAGCATTTTTTATACTTCACTTAAGTTCTGGCTAAATTTGAATTCTCTTAAACTTTCCTTTTCGGCTTTGAAACTTTCATAGATTTTTAGCATTTGTATGAAGAAACTTCAAACACATGGAAATACATGCATAAATATGCCAGAAAATTCTGGCATAGTTATTTAGGGGCATCCTCATTAGTTAAAATATGCAATTTCTAATCATTGCATTTGGAATGGTTTGGTCACGTTATTTAATCCTTCAATCTTGCAAATAGTGCGCGTCAAATATTAACTTTCTATACATCCTGCGGCCATTACGCTACTTAATACTGCGGTATTTAGAATCGTAAGATGTAATCCACGTTCACGAGGAATCAATATAACGTACAGTTGCGTCTTATTGACAGTTCAACTCGTTCCCAAGTAAAAACAAGGGCTGCAAATAATTATAAATTCTTAATTTATTCTGAAATTATTTCATTTGTCCAATTCCAAATTTCAAAATGTTTTTCTGTATTTCAGCACTTTTCTCCTGGTTTTCCCGGTTGCGAATTTTTCTCCCCCCCCCCCCCCTGCCTCCATTTTTTGTGTTGAAGGAGTTAGTTGAAGGCCAAACAAACAAATTTTTTTGCAATAGTTGTGGCAGTAGTTTGGATGCCAGAATGTGAAAGTCCATGAACAAAGTAGAAAATACTTTTCCGGAAGGACTCTGGAACATACGGTCTGCTTTGTCCAGTGGTAACATCAGAGTAGATTAGTAAGCTGGAACCAAACCTTGGAAATTTTAGAAGTTTGAGACCCGTGTCTGAAGAAAGTATTTTGATCAGTTCATCGTCATCTTCCTGTGCTTTAGCCAGTCCGCAGTTTGAGGCATATGAATTTCGTTGAGTCTAGACAATGTATCAGCAACCACATTGTCTTTACCCGAGATATGTTGTATGTCTGTTGTGTACTGAAATATGAAATCAAGATGGCGCATTTGACGAGGAGAAGCCTTTTCTGCTTTTTGCTGTGTAGCGAAAATGAGAGGATGATGATCAGTGTTGGGTATGAATTGTCTGCCTTCAAGGAAGTAACGGAAATGATTTATTGTTGAATACGCAGCGAGAAGTTCTCGGTCGTACGTGCTGTAACGAGTCTGAGTTGGAGTCAATCGTTGAGAGAAGAAGCTTAGCGGTTGCCAATCGTTCTTGACTTTTTGCTCAACAACTCCTCCAACAGCCATATCGGATGCGTCGACCATTACAGCAAGTTCCGCATCAGGAGACGGATGAGCGAGAATGGTCACATCGATGAGCTGTTGCTTGGTTGACTCGAATGCTGTAATAGCTTCTTCAGACCACTCGATTGAAGATTTGTCGTTTTTCTCGCTGCCCTTGTGGTAGTCGTAAAGAATAGATTGAGTTTTCGCAGCACTGGTTATAAACCGGCGGTAAAACTTGATTATTCCGAGATGTTTTCGTAGATCTTATACTGTCTTTGGCCTCTTGTACTCTTGGATGACATTGATTCGCTTGGTTGTTAGACGGATACCTTCAGCAGTGATGTGATGACCAAGGTAAGTGATTTCAGGTTGAGCGAACGAACATTTTTCAAGATTGGCCACTCGAAAACTTGTCGTAAATGGATGTGATGCTCGTCTACACATTTTGAAGCAATCAAGAGGTCATCAAAGTATACGAAACAGAAGTCCAAGCCTCTGAGTACAGAATGAAGAGCACGTTGGAATGTCTGGGCCGCATTCCGGGAAGAGTTCAACTCAACCCCAGCAGATCTCCATCTTCTTCCTATTTCATTCAACATCTTCGTGGCCATTTCAATGAACTTAGACCATCTCCACCATCAAGGCATTCAACACTACATGTTTTCGTCTCTTCAGCGTTAAACACCTGTCCTAGTGTATTAATTTGTACGGACGCTGTGAAAAAACCCTTTCAATCTCCGTACGAAGGTCCATACAAAGTAATAAAAAGGACAGAACAATATTACACTCCTCTGCAAATGACAAAGAAAAAAATATCCACAAACCGGTTGAAACCCTGCTTCACAGAGAACCTCAACTCATCTCAAGTCACTGGAAATCCTAACGACAATCAAGCGCCTCATCTGGAGTCTTCACAGCCTCTTCATACGAAGAAACAGGTCCATTTTAAACATAATGGGATAAATTGAGAAGCTATCCATACTTAGATGAGACAACCATATTCTTTTTCATGGGCATTATATATTATTTTACTTACTAGTCTTTTTAAGTTGTCATTTTCTTATTTTGGGTTTCTGTACATTCTTTTTACAGCCACCTCGTTGCCTTTGTGCTTCTATTTGCATGACATGTTTCATTATTGTAAGATGAAAATTACTTATCAACGCCCTTTTAAAGATTTAGTCACGCTATTTAGCCTACGACCAGGGAAGGAGTGGTGTCTGTAAGCTTTCAAACTTTGTAAACCGAGTTTTAACTTTCTATTGAGCCCAAGGGCCACCACCACATCAAGTCAAATTGTGGTATTTAGAAAGGCAAGATGGAATTTACATTCACACAAGAATTCAATATAACGCATCGTGACATCTTAATGGCAGTCCAACTCAGTTCTAAGAAAAGAAAAAAGGTCTCCAAATAATCAGAAATTTCGAGTTTATTCTCGAATCACTTCTTTCGTTCTTCGAAATTTCGAAACTCATTTCTATGTCTCACCACTTTTCTCCTGAGATTATGCGAAGTTCTATCTCCCCCCCCCCCCGGCTCTATTATTGACTTTTGACTTATATTCATTCATTTATTATTTTGGTATTAAAGGGGTTGATTCCTCTAACGTTAAGTTGGCGTCTTTCTCCAAAGTTACTAACCCTTTTCCTCACCATCTCTTATCCTGATGTTCTTCGGACTTTTTACATTGAAAAACAAACATATACATAAAAAATGTTCTATACTTCACTTAAATTTTGACTAAACTTGAATTCTCCTAAGCTTATCTTTCCTGTTTTGAAACTTTTATCGATTTTTCAGCTTTTCTATGAAAAAATTGCAAACACATGAAAGTACATGTGTAAATATGCCAGAAAAGTTTCATGTGTTGTGAAATGACGATTTATAATCTACGCATTTGGAAATATTTAGTCACATTGTTTATCCTTTTGGTCTGGGATGTCTTCAACCTTCCAGGCATTGCGGGCCAGATTTGAAATTCCTGTAACGTTCGTGGGCCACCACACCTGGTGTAAATGGGAGAATTCCAAAATTATTTCTTCCACTAATTCTGAAATTTATTTTTTAAAACGATATTCTGAAGTTATTTCTTTAAATTATTCTGAAGTTATTTCTTTAAATTATTCTGAAGTTATTTCTTTAAATTATTCTGAAGTTATTTCTTTAAATGATTCTGAAGTTATTTCTTTAAATGATTCTGAAGTTATTTCTTTAAATGATTCTGCAGTTATTTCTTTAAATAATTCTGAAGTTATTTCTTCCACTAATTCTGAAATTATCTATTTCATTAACGGTTTTCAATCATTTCTGTAAATTGTGTATATGTCTTCTTTGGGGATTTCAACTTTTATTTTTCCTGTGAAATGAAGTTAAGGGTCCCAAAAGAGTGTTTAGGACAAGCTTGTCAGAAGATACAAATTCATTCCAAATAGCCACTTTTCAAAATAAATTCTTAAAAATTTAGGTTCGATTCCATTAAGTTATAAGAATTTATAACTTGAAAAAATACCTTCGAAATTGTTTTTTTTTTGCAAATTAGTTTTTAAATTTAATTCTATAATAAATGGAAAAGATTTAATTTTTTTTCTAAAATATTCTATACGATCACGAAGAAATTCTTTCAAGAGATTCCTCTCACACACGATTCGACATATTTTTATTTTCCTCTTGAGAACGATTTTGAAAAAAAAAGAAAGTTTGTTGTTTGCGTCGAATCTTCAACTTTTTTTGAAGAAAACGAATTTCTTAAGAAATACTTTTTTAATACAGGTAATAATAATTCAAATAATAATAACAAAAAAAAAGAGATGTTTGAAACTGAAACTATATTTTCTTCTCAGGAGAGTCATTGAATGAAACCACTAGTAAAATTCCTTTTCTGCATCGATAGTCCCAACTGATGGAGAATGAGGAATATTCTCAAAAGGCTCTCTTCACACACATTACTATGGAACCAGGCACCATGGTGAATTTCCATAACTCTGCTGCACAGCAGCTGGAACGCGTTTAACACGCAAGGATGAGCCTATTGTGGAACTTTAGCCTCAGTCATCGCTCCCTTTTCAACCACCAACGCGGCCGCTGTCCTCACTATTTACTGTATGCAATGGTGGGAGGGGGGATAAGGAGTTTCTCAACAAACTCCTACGCAACATCTCCTTATCCCTTATCCAAAAAAGGAAAGAGAGCCCATCTTTTCTCTTTTTGAAGAGAAAAGTGAACAGTTTTACTTTTAATAATCCAAAAACTCTTCTTGAAAATGGTTCGTTCGAGAGTTGCAACATCTGGATATTCTGAAGGAGGGGGGGGGACACACAACACACACACAGCCACCCTATTTTGGCCACGTTCCATTCCCTCATGAACCTACTCGAGTTTCTTTTGTCGTGATTAGTACTAGCCTATATCGAGTGTACCATGATGTTGATGAAGAAGTATAACTTTATCTGGATTTGAGTATCAGTTTTTCCCCCTCCCAACTTTTATAATATCATAGATAAAAATAACTGAAATTTCATTTTTAAAATTTATTAAAATTTTGAAGGAGAGAAACTTTATTAAAAATCTTTTTTTTATTTGAAACTTTCAATATTCTTTCTTTAAATTTATTTTACACTATATTAGTCAAAAATTCTGATTTTTAATATTAAACATTTACAGTGAATTAAATTCTTAATAAAATTCAACCGAGCAGTTACTGAGTAACGTGTAGATTTTCTTAACTTGTTTAGTCTAGATTGGAGTTCGCTATCACCAGCCAGCGAGTGATATCGCTCAATTTTAAAAATATTGCCCTTGTTTTTGGAAATGTTATTAGTGGCGTAACACAGGGGAGTGTTCTATGTCCGATTTTCTATTGAATATTTATTGATATACTGGATAATGGAAAAGATGTATTTGACGGGCAGTTTTTAAATGTGGATGTGTAAAGTTGCTGTGGACTCTGTATAATTTTTTGCGTGGTGAAATAAGTACTGGAATAGTTTAATTATTTTATTAACTAGAATAATAGAAGGCAACGTCGAATGCGTATGTGATGTGGGAAAATATTTGTTAGTTTTATTTTAGTATAGCAACGCGAGTTTTTCGTAAGAAGTCAGTGGGCATAATGTAACCATGGGTTTCCCTGATTTAGGTGGTTTAAGTAATAATCAGCTGAAATCCTCTCATAATTTTTCAGTCGTATACAAACGTACTTGGTCTTATTTTCTTGAAAGTAATATCCACATCTTTAAAAGTTATGGAAAACGCAGACACTTATGGCGAGCTATAAGTATTTCAGAGTGAAGAAAGTGATATGTCATAATTTATTATTAATAAAAAAAATTATGCACTACTTTGTTGCTTTTCTTCAAATTTTGCCAGTTAGTGCCCATTGATATTGTTAAAGAGAGAGATGCGAACGAGGCGATGTCAAGAAGAAGACTATTTATTATACAAGAGAGGACACAATACACAAGCACATACACACCTACGCAGATAACTAGAAACGACCGGTTGATGGACATGCAGCGTCATCTATACACGTACATATATAACATAAACTAGTGCGATTACATTTCTAACACCCGCCCTTAATCGCACATTTTCAGACAATACAAATGCATAAGTTCAGACAATACAAATTTGGGCAATGCTTTCGTGAGCATATCAGCAATTTGCAATTTAGTACAAACATATTCAATTTGAATATTATTTTCTTTGATAACATCACGTAAAAACTTGAGCTTAATGTCCAAGTGCTTAAGCCTACCATGGCTATTCTCATTTGTTACACATTTAATGCAAGATTGATTATCTTCATATACAACAACATTTTCAACATTGATTATTTCAGAAGATACGTTCTTAAACCACAAAAGATCTTGAACTGCTTTTACCATAGCAATAACTTCTGCTTCGGTAGAAGACAAAGCAATACAATTTTGTTTCTTGCACGACCATGATATAGGATTTTATTATATTTATCATATAACCATTTATCATAATAATATTACCTGAGACTGATTTTCCATCATTGAGATTTGCTCCCCAATCTGCATCGACATACACTGACAATTTCGAAATAGGGAAATCATTTCTTTTATATTTCATTTTCATGTCAACCGTTCCCTTTAAATATCTGAGGACCCTTTTCAAGGCACTAAAAGCAACATCAGTTGGATGCTCCTGGAGCTGACTCAAACAATTGACAGCAAACAGAATATCGGGTCGAGTAACGTGAGCCAGGTACAACAGAGAACCTATGAGCCCCCTGTACGGTCCTTCGAACAAATTCCCACTCATGAAATTAGCAGATGTTGATTTCGGTTCCATTGGAACAACACTAGGTTTGCATTCGTTCATATTAAATTTCTGCAACAATCTTAAAATATAGGATTTCTGATCAAGATATAAACAATCAGAAGAGAAATCCATATGAATACCTAAGAATTCTGTTGCTAATTCACATTTTGACATTTCCAACTCTTTAGATAACATAGCAATAATTATTTTAAGCTCCTTATCATCTGAGACGGCAATTAACAAATCATCTACATACAAAGCGATGATAGTTTTCTTAGCATCATTAAAATTTCGGATAAAAATACACGGTTCAGAAATACATTGAATAAAACCTACTTTTATCACGAAGTTGACAAATTTCTGATACCATTGGCGTGGGCTCTGTCTCAATCCGTAGAGACTTTTCTTCAGCTTGCACTTCCGGCCACTCTCGTCGTCATATCCCTGAGGTTGATCCATGTAGATCACTTCATTTAAGTCGCCGTTCAAGAACGCGGTTTTCACATCTAATACAAACACTTGTAGATTCTCTTGAAGTATCATCACGAGTACAAGTCGCAAAGCCGAGATATCGATGACTGGTGAATATGTTTCGTTGTAATCCAGTCCTTCTTTCTGCATGAAGCCGCGAGCTACAAGCCGAGCTTTGTGCTTAATATCGCGTTTCTTTCTGCAAACCCACTTGCATGAGATAGCCTGCTTTCCTCTAGGAATTTTCTCAAGAGTACACACGTCGTTTTTGATCATGCATTTCATCTCTTCGTCCATGGCCTGCTTTCAGGGTCGCTGTTCCTCTTTCAAAAGCGATTGAATATCGTTGTAGTCAAGAGTTTCTTGACAGGCAACCATTGCCATATAGGTTTCAGGATCAGGATACCGGATCGGCTGTTTCGTTTCTCTTTCGGATCTTCTTGGTTCTGGTGTGACATGGCCGTTTTCGTCACTTTCCTTCTTCGTTGGTTCACCATCACTGTCCTGAGAAGAGAAATTATCTTCCACGGTTGCATCATCGATCGGGTCGTCTATGTTGTCATTGATAACGGCCTTCTTTTCTTCATTGAATTTGACATTTCTTGAGACTATGATACGTTTCGTCTCTGGATCCATGAGTCGGTATCCCATTGAAGAGTACCCGACGAAGATCATTTTCTTCGACCTTTTATCCAGTTTCTTTCTCAGAGCTGCAGGAGTTAACACGTACGCACTGCATCCAAAAACTCGAATATTGCTTAGATCAGGATCAGATCCAAACTTCAGTTTGTACGGTGTACAGTTCTTTACGGTATTGCTTGGAATTCGATTATTCAAGTACGCAGCAGCTCGAATTGCTTCGCCCCACATTTGTTTTGGCAAGTTGGCTTCGAATATGAGGGCCCGCCCTTTGTCCAGCAAAGTTCGATTCGCTCGTTCAGCAACTCCGTTCAACATTGGAGTATAAGGAGGAGCAGGATCAATCGTGATACCATTTTCTGTTGCGTAACGAACAAGTTCGCCTTTAACATATTCGCTAGCATTATCACATCTTATTTTCTTCACAGAAGTATTCAGCTTCAGAAATTTCATCAGTTCTTTAGGAACCTCACTTTTCTTTTTCAGCAATCGAACCTCCATGAATCGTGAGTGATCATCAATAAAAGTGATGAAATACTTCTCACCCGCGTGGGTCGCTGGAGTGATCGGGCCACAAACATCAGTGTGCACCATCACCATAGGCTCGGTTTCTCTTTTCCTCGGTCCTTTCCCAATTGGTTCAGCGCTCTGTTTGGAAAATGTACAGACTTCGCAAAATGAATCTTCAACTGGAAACCCAAGTTTCTTTACAGCTGAGTTCGATGGATGACCCAACCTTCGATGCCACAGTTTCGCATTACATTCAGCAACATACGATGAAGCTATGCGAGGAGAGAAACCACTTACATACTGTCCTTTGCTGTTGAGTTGAGCTATGATGAAATTTTGATTTCCCTTCCGGACACGAACACCTCTTTCTGAGAAGATACCCGCAAATCCAGCTGCTTGAATTCGTTTCACAGACATCAGCTCACCGTTGAGCTCCGGAACATACAGCACGTTGGTCAGGGTCAGCTTTCTCCCGTCAAGTTCACCAACGATGGTTCCGATTCCCTGAATATTTAACCGTTCAGTTTTTGAAGCACAGTCAACAGTTCCATTATATGTTGTCATCGTTTCAAACCATTCCCGCTTGCTCCACATGTGTGACGTAGCACCGGAATCCACGATGAAGAATCCCTTGTTGACACCACCGACAGCGAAAGTCACAGCAGCCGATTCAAACTGCTTCGCAACGGAATATTTCCGAAATAAACAATCCCGCTTGAAGTGGCCGACACGACCGCACCCATAGCACTTCGGTTTATATTTCTGGAATTTCGATGAGTTTCCTTTCTTCTTGGAAACACCAAAAGCAGCGTCACAATTTGACGTAGCATTTTTCTCGATCGATTGTCCTTT
The DNA here is from genome assembly GCF_987345545.1 of Pholcus phalangioides. Lineage (NCBI taxonomy): Eukaryota > Metazoa > Arthropoda > Arachnida > Araneae > Pholcidae > Pholcus > Pholcus phalangioides. The sequence continues at coordinate 5,269,642 of NW_028301628.1, read as the reverse complement.
CGATGAGCTTTTCTCTAGCATCAGTGCTTCAGCATCAACGAGTCTTTTCGTTACAAATTCCAGACTTAGATTGTCACTAGGCTGATTCTCTATCGCTGACTTGATTACATCATATTCCGCTGGTAATGACATGAGAAGATAAACAATAACGTCCGCTTCATCCACTTTCGCCCCCGCGAATTTCATCTCGTTCACGATACCCAGAAGTTCATCGATGTGTTGACGCATCGAACATTCGCGTTTCTTTTTCATGGTAGCGACCCTTTTGCGACATAAAATCGGACTCACCGTCCCATCCTTTGTATACGTGGATTTCAGCTTGTTCCATATCTGCAGGGTAGAACGTTGTTCACTCATGGACATCAACACCTTATCGTTGATAAGAGTCATCAGCAATGCGTATGCTTGCTTGGCTTCCTTGACCTCCCTTGGTTTCGCCTCATCCGCTTCACGTAGTAAGTAAGCATCAAGCTCTTTCGCAGCAAAAAGAGCCTCCGCCCGTCTACTCCACAACGGATAATTCCCACCGTTGAAAGGTTCCACTACATATTGAAGTTTCCCTTCTACCATGATGAAACCTACGAGACGATCGCTTACGAAAACATATACCTAAACCACGCTCTGCTGTTGAAGAGAGAGGTGCGAACGAGGCGATGTCAGGAAGAAGACTATTTATTATACAAGAGAGGACACAATACACAAGCACATACACACCTACGCAGATAACTAGAAACGACCGGTTGATGGACATGCAGCGTCATCTATACACGTACATATATAACATAAACTAGTGCGATTACATTTCTAACAGATATAGTCAGAGTAAAATTAGAACAAGCATAAAGCACAGTCTTCAAGTCAACCACATACATTCATCTCAACCCTATAGCCAGCCTGTGTGTGTGTGTGTGTGTGTGCTTTTCTTCTAAAACTTCACATATTTTCTTTACTTTCTTCTTACTTACTTACCGAATACAGCCAGGCTCTTTCGCTTGCGCAATATTAGCACATTGCCCTGGAGGGGCGCGATCGTGTAGGAAAAATTTTGTTTATTCCCTAAATCTACCAATAGCTTAAATATACACAGACAAGATACGTAAAATCAAGAATATTTGCAAAATGACAAGAATCGTCGTGACATGAGCAGACGAGTCGACTAACAAAAAAAATTAAGATAATATGCAAAATATTTAGAGGGTTCTTGCGAGGCATTGGCGTCAGCAAGGGAGGAAGTTTGGGGTTCTAACCCCCCTTAACCTTTTACCGGCCGAATTCAGATTCCAACTGATTTTCATTATTTTTTTTGTTAATTTCTCCTTCTGATTTTTTAGTTAAGAGATATCAATCGAGAAATTGAAGAAAAAAATTTCCCTATGCGTTTTCTTGAATGTTCCCAATTGGGAACATTGGCCGGATCTGACTAAACATAATTTTCATAGTGAAGCCATCTTACAGGATGATGCAAAATTCGTCATCATTTAATAAATTTATCTTAAAAATTAAAGAATATACATATAGAATTTTAAAAATGATGGAAATAAATTTCTCTCGAATATACTCAAAAGGCATGTATATCTGGATTATAATAAATAGCTTATGATGAGCTGAAATGCTGGTCTAAAATTCACAAAAGAATACATGCATACGGGTTTAGGTTTTTGTATGGATCCCTTGGTAAGTTAAAAGATATTATTTAAAAATATAAAGAGAGAGAAAATATTATTTACAACTCTGGTACCTAAAGGCACAGACTCCGATGATGCTTACTAGCATATACTTCCATTTTATATGGGAAACCACATTGTTTGAGCAAATCATCCAAATTTTAAATCCAAAGCAAATCGGTTTTCCCCATATAAACATTTTACTTCAATGATGAGCGTAATACGGTACTATTGGTTCATCGATGCTTAGTTTATCATGGAACAACCCAAACCGAATGTGTGTGAATTTTTTATTTAATTCATCATAGATAGCCAACTTATCACCGGGTTGTAAGAAAGAGTTATCCATCAAATGGAAGTTATTTTTTATGTCTCTAAAGTTATTTCTCGGCATAACAGTGGGGACGATCGGTACTGCTGTGTCTACTGAAAGTACCCCAGTAATCATTTTCACTTGGTATTCTGTGATACCCACTTAGCAAAACCAATCCAAAAAACTTTGCGATTTTTTTCCACTCAATTTTTAAATTCGATCCATGTTGTGCGACATAAATATTTGTCATCTCAGCCAAGTAACTGAGGTACTCTTGCGGTAAAAATTTGAAAAAAATATCAATCGAGTCGGCTTGCACTTAGCTCAGGAAACTTATGACTGATTGCTTCAGTAGGTTAACTTATATTTTTGTCGAATTTCCACTTCGGTTGCATGAATTTTAGTCTTTTGGCACTTGACACATGATGTTTTCTTATTTTTTGACTGGGTAATTATCTGATCTTTGAAAGGCAATTTTGATGTAGAAGGCATGTTGATAGGATCTGCAAATTCACCCACAAATGAACTACGTGGTGATCTTAAAACACAGATATCCACAAACATCTGCAGGAACGACCGGGCCAAGCATGTTGTCATCGATATCTTCCTCATCTGTAACCCGCTCATTTTCATCAGGCAGTAGCTGGCACATTTTGAATTCTTTATCAGAGAGATGGGATATATCAGAAAATCTCAAACTCAGTCTAATAAGCTACTAGTATAACAAAAAAGATGGGAAAAAGAAGTGTAGAAAGTCACAAGACCAGATATCAACTGAGAACTGAAAGACCAACATACCAACAAAATATCGTAGAGGGAAGGCGGGAAGGGGCAAGGTCAGTCACAAAAAAAAGGGGGTGCTGCATGTAAACATCGGAATGTGAAATTTGATACTTCTCCTTCCTTTTGAGACACACCAGAGAGAGGGAAAAAGCAATAAATTGTTTTTTCGGAATGCCACTCCTCCGCATTGCACTTAGAATAGTCAGTAGTGGCCAATGTTCCCAATTGGGAACAATCGTAGGAAAAGTTCCCTGGAATTCAAACAAATCTTTTTTCTCTCTCATTGAGCATTTCTTATCATTCTTGGCAATATTCTACAATTAAAAAAAATTGAGATGCATGTATGTTTACAAAAACTATTTTAATAATTAAAACATAAACTTACAGATATTTTGTCTTGAAAATGGGTGATTTTAGAATAATAAACTGATATGATAAGAGCTGAATCGAATAACTTTTGTCTTTTCTAAATTAAGTTCAGAACCTTATATGTTCAGGGAAAAAAATCAGCTATTTTCGTTAAAGAGAAATATTTTTTTTTGAATTAATCAAAAGTATGTTCCCAATTGGGAACATTGGCCGTTAAAAGGTTAAGCCGAGATTATAGTGTTATTTTGCAGATGTAACAATGCAAAAATTTAACCACCCCCCTGAGAAGAAAAAAAAATTAACCCCCCCCCCCTGAGAAAATTCTGCCCACGCCTATGTTGGGGGAAACCAACCTATGTTAAGGAACCTTTTGACAATAATCAATGCTGATTGATTCTGTAGAACTTGTGCTAGTCAGAATTGGAGTGCTCAGCAAGAAGGAACTGCCGTTTTTCCATCAGTCTAGCTGATCGTCTAGGCTCTACTGGAATGGTGCTGGGCCCCTCCTCGTCTTAATCCGGCCCTATCATCTTTGCTTTCTCAGGGTTATTTTCTAGAAATTTTACCAGTCTTATAAGTTTGTTGATAGAGTCCGGTCGCTTTAGGATGTTTAGCATTCATTTATCTTCCCTGGAGCTTATGATGACGCTCGGTAGTGAAATTCCTTTCTATGCAGGCAATAGGTGGCGTAATGTATCTTGGTTCCGATTTTCCACAGCTGCAACGGTTGTTGGGAATTGATTTAAACCTCAAGTTGGCGGAGAACGGCCTGTCACCCGTTACAATTATAATAGGATCTCTGGGCCAGTTGCTGTTTAGGGTCTTCCAGAGGCCTCTGGGTCATACAAAGTTGTATACTGTGTCGTATACTCTATGGTACCTCAAAAATTACGGTAGTATCGGTAATTTTTGAAATAGCAAATTACGGATACATACAGAGACGTCTGAATACGGACAGTCTGAGTTCAATACGGCGTCTTGTAAACGTGCCCAATGCAATTTCTTCACTATTTCACAGTATCTTCGGTGAAGTACCACAGAAGAAATCCTTTTTCCACTTAGAAAAGTTGGAAAAAGGATGCTGTTTCCACATTGAACAGACATTGCGGCAGTTGCTATTTGCTATAATTGAGCAGTTTTGTGAGTTGTAAGTTTTATTACAGTTATTTTAATTTTTAAACGCGTATTATTATTATTTAATTTTTGGAGTTGCCGAAACTCCTCTTAAACAATCTTGACTGTTATGGAAAGTATGTTATAATACTTTAATAATGTTTCAAAAATTAGAAACATTCAACTTTATATACGTTTGTACGATTCCGATTTTTCTTAGTAAAATATTAAATTTGAGGAGCAGTTACCGATATAATGATTTCTCTTTATGGCGAAGTATCATCTTCTTCATAGAAGAACACGATAAATTTCTTTGAGAACGAAAGTTCCAAAATTCAATGGGCTTATTCTAAAAATTATTCATTATTATCCACATAATAGCAAATACATTAAATAAAAAAAATGCAATGTAAAGAAACCGGTTATTAAATAAATTTATAGACTAATGTCGACAGCTACACAATAGGAAGAGAAGAAAAATTTTTGGTTGAAAATTCAATATGTCCGCAATAGCTTTTTCTTAGAATATTTCCTTCATACTATCAGCAATATTTTTATCATCATTGTAATATACGGGTGATGGAATTCGCGTTGCGTGTTCTAAGAAGATTATTATACTTCCATATAAATTGAATATTTATATTTTATCCTGAATTTTCTCGTATGTTTCCAGTACCATCCCGCTTTTAATAGTTATAATTTTGACTGAATAAATTTATTGATTTCGTTCACTATACTTCCATCTATTGTAATGCAAATTATAAATCATGTTCATGAAGCTTGGGAAAAACAAACTCATGAAACAAATACTGCAGTAGTTTAAAACGGCATCAAGATATGACAAGGTGATTGAATAAAAATTGACTTGGATAAAAATAATTACAATAGAGTCTTCATAAGGAATTGAAAAGAGCTCAGGATTTCAATTAAGGATTCTTCGCTTTTAGCATGTTATAGATTAAGTGTCTTCAAACTTTCAGACATCGCGGGCCAAATTAAACTTTCCATGAAGACTGTGGACCAAGCCATTTATTAAACAGGCGCTTTCCCAAATTATTGAACAATTTTATTCACTCTTAATTAATTTCTTTTATTAATGAATTATTTTTAATCAATCATTTCTTTCATTAAATCTGAAATTTTTCTCCATAATTCTGTTGAAGTTATTTTTACAATAGTTTAAATTTTATTTCATCATGAAATATAATTTCTTCCAAAAATTTTTCATTTTTTCATAAATTACCTATTTCTTCTAAACATTCCAAAATTACTCTATTACTCTACACCACGGTTTTTCAACCTTTCAGACATGGGCGGACACGGACATCGCGGACCACCAATGCATGTAATTTGGTGAAATCTTGATAGATGAGGCAAATTGTGGGTGTGTGTGGGCATCCCGAGTAAAACAGGGACATATTATATTTTTATTCATATTTCATTTATTCTAGAATTATTTCTTTCATTTATTAAAAAATTATATATATATTTAATTTATTTTAGAATTAATATTTTTTCATTTATTTTTGGAATTATTTTTTTCATTTATTCTAGAGCAATTTCTTTCATTTATTCTGGAATTATTTCTTTCATTTATTCTAGAGCAATTTCTTTCATTTATTCTGGAATTATTTCTTTCATTTATTCTGGAATTATTTCTTTCATTTATTCTGGAATTATTTCTTTCATTCATTATAGAATTACTTCATTTATTATAAAATTACTTCTTTAATTTATTATAGATCAATTTCCTTCATATATTCTGGAACTATTTCTTTCCTTTATTCTGTAACTATTTCTTTCATTTATTCTGTAATTATTTCTTTCATTTGTTCCAGAATTCATCGTTTTCAAATGTTTCAACAATTTTCTGAAAATGTTCGGTGGACTACCGCAACAAAAACCTGCGAGGGCCAAATATGAGCCCGCGGGCGATGCTTTGAAGTGCATCTAGTGCTAACTATTTACACTCCTATACTTCAGTGGTGCTCCCAGCAAAGCACCCATGAATCTTTTTCAATTTCCACAGTTCTACCAAACTGCTCACTACAGATTATGGTGAAAAACCAACAGAATTCAGAAAAAAATATTTTTCCCCCTCGATCAGATGCAGTGACGGGAGACTGAGTGAGCAGTGAGAGGGAGTTTTGTTATCAGTTCGGATAAAAAAATAAGAGGAGAAGGATGAGGTCGATGGAAGACGTGAAGGAGGAGGAGGATAAAGCCAGAAAAACAAGTGAAAAATGTCCAGGAGCTTATAATTCAATAGACCAAGTCAAGTTCGCAATTCGGTGCCATCCGTTACTTGTTAATTCCTGTCGTGATAGAGAACAGCTCTGAAGCTATTACCTCAAAATCCTTACTTTAAGCCTATCTCATAAAAATGGATGAAATAACCATTTATATTCTGTATCTTTTCCTTCTTTTTCTCTCACTCTTCTCTAGCCCACCATTCTCCTTTACTCAGAAAGTTAAGATTGAAAAAAGAGGAGCAGGCTGGAAAAAAAATGTGGTTCTGGATTTTAAAAACGCAACAGCGAGCAACGAGTGATGAGGTGCCTCAAAAACCGCTCTACCTTCATCTATACATGCTAACGCATTTATGTGTATACTTATCTTTCTTCTATCCAATATCCCTCTGTGTGTACTTTATACTATTTTCGCTAGCCACGACTTTTAAGGTGTTTGTCTAACGATTTTGGATAAGCTAAAAATTCATGGTTCGAAAATTCGTACTTCACTGGTGAGGAATGCATTATATACAGGGTGATTACAATTAAAGTTCCCATGCTCTGAGTAGTTTCTTTCATACACTGCTTTTACGAATATAACCAGATTTTTAGGATATCTTAATGAGATTACGAGAGAGAGATTTTACAAATAGAAAAAATAGTTCGATTTTTGACCACCAGGTGAAAAAGTGACGCTGTACCGGTAAATTTGATAATTACTAAAAAAAATCATAATCTGAAGATTATGCATAATAACCAAGTGCCGTTGTTAAAATTGGTAAGTGCTTGATTGCCTTTATCTGTGATTAATAATCATAGGTAAAGGCATTAAACCAGGTTATTATGCATAATCAGTGATTATGCACAATAACCTGGTTTAATGGGTGAACTTGATAAATAAGAAAACGCTTCCGAACGAGTCTAGTATGTGCGATGAATATTGTCGGAGCATATAATGATATGTATGAATTATCGTGTATAGTATATCATATAGTACGATTTATCATGTTTACCATCGACGCGAAGCTTGAGTATTATGGGTGTTGCGCATAATCGCCGCTAAATGTGATAATTTTTTTACTACTTATAAAATTTGCCATTGACGCTTTTGTACTATGCACAATTGCCGGTATTAATGAATAACTCTGGGAAATTTATCAAATTTACGTAAGACACCTGAGTATTTTCCATAATCACCGGTAAAAGTTATAATTTTAGAAAAATTCATCAAACTTACCAAAATGTTCGGTGGTTATACATAATAACCGGTTTATTATATGTAATAACCGAATTTATCACATGTACCGTAACACATATATTTTTCTGAAACACATCATCGACTGTTGATAAATATTGATGATACGAATAGCGCGTGAATATAAACCTCTTACTCTGTTGAATATTCTACGTGTAATTCTTAGAAAGGATTCTCTGTGTCGAGAATTATTCTCTGGACCAAGTATGTGAAAGATAAATTCATGCCGTGAGGTATAGGACGGTTCAGCATATATATATATATTTAAGACTTGTATTACCTTGGTACGGATATACCGAGGGTATTTGTCGAGTGCTATCTCAAAGCTTCGACACGCCCAATTCCCGTACGAAGATTCTCAAGTATTTCACCTCGCGGAAGTGATTGCAAGATGGTGAATTTGGAGACGATGGAGGGAGATATATACAAATATACAGCATGTACAGACACAGAAACCGAATCTACTCACGCTCTGATCATCTTCAAACCTAGAACTTGAAACTCAGCCGGAATTTCGGGCGGTTTCCTGCCTCGGGCGTCGTAAGTACTCTGTTGGGTCTTCTCTCTGTGGATATCGTGGAAGGAAATTCCGGAAATATATTATGCTGCAACCGAATGGAGCTGTAACATCGAAAAGGATGAATATCCCAAGATCTTAGAAAAGAGATGTTCACGAGATAGAGAACTTCTGAGATCGATACTATGAAGTCGGCTGTAAATGCCTGGTTTGTCTTACTCCGGCGAGTTTTCTTGGGATGCAGAATGAATGTGTAATGCTAAAACAAACAGGTTCAAAATTCAGAACTTCGTGTACTATTAAAGTTGTCAAATGTTGAATATTGGGAATCGCAGTGCGTGATAATTGACTGACCATCTTGTATGAGGATATTGATTTTTTAATAAGATGCTACTATGTGCGAGAGTAGGGTGACCATAAGGCCACTACTATTCACTTTTTCGCCTGAAATATATAGTACAAAACGTGATGAACTTGAAATATTGTGTGACAAAAATAGGATCGACTTCAAATAGAAATAACTTCTAAACCAGTGGTGCCCAACCATTTTCAAGTCATGCCCTACCAAATCATATCTGTAATACTGATGTCCCCGGTGAAATTTTGTTGTCCCATAACATTTCTTTGGTTGTATAAAACCATTCTTTTTTTGCTCTGCATTCATAAATTTTGCAACCCAGGGTCTTTTCTGTTGGATTCGGAAAAGTTCCGATCCTCAATTAGAAAACTACATTGGCAAATTGCTCCCTTGTGGAGCCTGGGACGCACGTTGGGAATCGCCGTTCTTGGCAATGTTCAATCCAATCTTTCTACTACTGTGGACTAGTAAAAATGGGAGAAATAGTTCGCGTACTGCCAAAATTTAAATAAATAGGAGAAATAATTTGCGGCCCTATAAAACTGCATAAAAGGAGAAATAATGATTTAGAAAAAATTAATAAAGGGGAGAAAAGAACTGCCGACTAGCACAGCAAATACAAATAGGAGAAATAATTTGATGACAGGAAAAAACAACTGGAGAAATGATTTTTGGACCGTCTGGAAATAAACGCACGGATAGGAAAAGCAACTCGAGGAGCTGCAAAAATGCATAGGAAAAACAATTCGGGGGATTGGAAATACGCAAGGAGGAAGTAATCTGCACAACTTGCTAACGGCAAAGCCCTAAGTTACTTTTAACACATTCAAGGTACAACTTGTGTCTTCGCCGTCTTATATGATTCTGATTATTCAGAAACCAGAATCGATTTTGAACATAAATATTCTAAAAAACTCAAGGAAAAGGATATTTTTTATATTATGCTGAGCGACTCAGTCCCTCTTGCATACCGGACAAGCGTGGTACCATCTACCAACTCCGGTCATATACCGCCATACGGCGATTTTCAACCGGTGGAGTTGGCTGGGCAATGAAGGTCCCATCTATCGGTGGTCGCCCCAGGCTCGGTTGAACCCCAACCAGAAAGGTTGTTTTTGACGTTGTATGCCTGGATTCGAACCCCTGGAGCTCTACGGTAACCTTTATAGTGTAAAACGAGCATCTTACCATTGCACCACTCGGCGCTCATCCACACTACTGGAGAGACACGACCCTGCTTTACTTATTTCAAGCACTGTGGCGTGAAGCGCTGAAGTTGAGACATTAGTAGCCTCTCTTAACTTTTCGGAAATGACCCCCCAGGTGGGACGGTACGCGAGAGAGCCTGGGTCCGAGTCCCGGCGGAGACAAGATGACTTTTTTTTTCACCTCAGCCTAATATGAAGAAAATATTTGTTTCCTTGATATCTTGGCCTGAAAAAAAAAAACCGTCCATCCCTTTCTAAAAAAACGGTTTTTGTTTGTTTTCGTTTTCTGTGTTTTTTTTTTGGCGCAGCTTTGTATGAACACAACCACTTGGTCAACCTTCGCCAAGGCTAGAACCGTTCATTTTCATACATTTAAATGATTGTTGTAAACTGTTGTCAATTTTCTTTTAATGTAGGATATTGAATTGTTTGATAGCGATTTTCCGCATCACCCACTTCACTTCTGAAATATAGATGGCGGCACTGAAAAATCAAACACAACACTACATACGCACTCAGACTGTTAGGTACACACACAGTTATACTTCCGGCGCAACTCACTAGGTAGTAAATCGCCCATAGAGATAGTGAAAGGCCTGAGTTGCGCTCGGTTTGAAAGAAAGAAGGAAAGAAAGCGATATTTTCCGCAAGGAAACGCGTTAATTGGTTGAGTATAGCATCCAGACCAGTGTTTCCCAAAGTGGACAATATTGCCCCCTGAGCGGCAATTGAAGGGTCTAGAAGGTGGCAGAGGCTTTGGGTTTAGCATAGGATCTTATGGGTTCACTTGAGTTGGGGGCGATTAGAATGAAAATTTTCTGAAGAAAGGGGCGTTAGAACAAAAAATTCGGGAAACTGATCTAGACCAGCGGTTCTCAACTTTTTTTGACTCGCGGAGCCCCTTTAAGTAAAAATGTTCTTTGGCGGAGCCCCATAGGCCAATTTTTTAATTATTCATCAAATTTACTGATTTATTTTTGCTATTTCAAAATATTTATAATTTTTTTTTTAAAATTTTACTGTTTTTTTTTATTTTCCTCGAGCGACCACGGAGCCCCTGGAGAGTTCACAGGGAGCCCCAAGGGCTCCGCGGAGCACTGGTAGAGAACCACTGATCTAGACCGTAATTTCCCCACATTTCTTGTCCCATCGCTCCCTTCTTCAGAAATGTTTTACTCCTATTGCCCCCCCCCCCAACGCAATCTAACCCATAAGATCCTATGTTATACCCGTAGCTTCGACCGGCCCCCTGGAACATTCCACCGCTCCCAGGGGGGGGGGGGGTGTTAACGCCCACGTTGGGAATCACTGACTAGACAAATCAAAACTTTAAATCAATCACCAACAAGTGCATTGTTCAATAAAAACCAAAAATTATCGTGCATACACATCGAATTTATTCCGAAACCAAAGTATTCTAATAATTATTGAACCTGCTATATACGTATTAGTTTGATTCGAAATGCAACATTTTTAATAATTCAAATACTTAAAATATCCATAGAATATTATGATGAAATTTGTATCGCGTGCACGTTCTAATTAAATATTCCAAGCATATCCTCACCGTATATTATATACGTGTGTGTGTGCAGCTTTATATTGTATCATCTTTCACGCGGAAACAGTTTGAGATATATTTTAATAATCCTTCTCCAGACGAGTTTAAAATACTGCGATATGAATAATATAATATGCGCAAAATCTTTAGCGGGAACGCGAAATTTTTAGAACATGAAAAATGTCTATACTATTCCTTAGTAGGAGCTATGAATAATGCATTCGCCTTATAGCAAATATTACAATGTCACATTGCTAAACACGATACGTTTATTATCAGAAAAGTGCTCGTGAACAGACAAATGGAGCTAAATGTATTTTTTTCTCTTTTTTGTGTAAAAAAATTCACTTAGGCTGTGTCATTAGAAACGGCTGCACGTTTTGACGTGAGTATGTTCTCTGTGTCTTGAATCACGTGGTCGATACTGACATAATGAAATCCGTGTCATCGGATTTGGCTTTGGGGGTAACTAACGGATGATACCATTGTCTTCTATTTGCGTTGTGATCCTCTCGAGATATATCATGAAACGATTTCGTTACAAAAGCTGGCCGAGGTCTTGTGCCCAGGCCAGAAGAGGTATTAAAAAAAGAGGGGAAATCATTGGGTTTGCCTTAACGTGATTCAACCGCAGACTAAAAATACTGATATAAAAGACTGATAAATACGTCACTTTACTTGCAAACCGATGATCTTAGAGGTATATTTCCAATTAGGAAAAAAAACATTGAAATAACGTATATAGTACTCAGATATGTCATTCATGTTTCAAGGAGTTATATAGTTATTACAATAAAAAAATTAACGTTTTAGGCATCCCCCGATTGCCCCAAAACCTAATAAGAAAGTTGTTTGCACTGATGCCAACTAAAAAATTTTTCACGTTTCCAAATGCAATATTCGATTTGAGATATTCGAATTTGAAAAACGGGGGAAAGTTGCGGAAAAACCGTTCTACCCGCATTTAACACAATTTTTCTAGAGATTTTTTCTTTGTTTTTTTTTAAAATCCAAATTAATTATCTTCAATTTTAGAGAAAAAGTGTGAATTTGACTGTCAAACTAGCAGTAATACCTGATATTGCCCGAATTCTCTTCATATACTGGGAGGGTTAAAAATGTGACAAACCATTGTATGGGAAACAAGGTAACAAAAGTAGGCCTCACAAAAGTCATTCTTGTTTGACATTTTTTCGACCATATCAAGCATTTGCCCTAAGTTTGGACCTGTTTGGTACACATCCAAAATTAGGCAAAGATCCATATGATATTGTAGATTTGTATAGAGAACATAAACACATACACACAGAACATAAATTTTATACATATACAGATTTCGAGTTTTTCGCTCCATCTGTGAATGAAATTTCTTTTGTTTGCCAAAAATAACTAGGTTATGATAAGTTATCTTAGTGCAAACCACAGCTTTTTATGTAAATCGGTTATCAATTTGATAATTATTTTTTGGAGATGGTCTTTACATGATGCCATTCTGTATTCACGATTCGCCATAGTTCCGTTCCGCAGTAGTTTGGCAAGATTTGAGCGATTTGTTTGGAGATTCCAAAAAACCATTAATGTTTTACTGAAGCCAGGGCCTCATTCGTGACAAGAATGAATGAATCAATAGTCATTCGCAAATACTTGCTTCCAATATTTACCTTCCCCAGTGTCATCCTGGTCTAGTATTTCTTGGTGGATATTTGCTTCCAGATCACTCTCCAAGGAAATAATACGCCAACGCATGTTGTGGTTGTTGGCGGTTTCTCGACCAATATGTGGCCGGACGAATTGGGAGATCGGGAAGGAAGACGTCACGTGTGACTTAGATTGGAAGTTGGAAGGCGCTCGACCAGCCTTTCAATACCTTCCAGCCTCCAACATTTTTAGTTTGTCGTCAAACCCGTGGGTTCGAACGTGGGTAAGGCTATACAAGTTCTATTTTGCCACTAATCTAAAGTGGCCAACGATAGATATCGCGCTTTCATTTCAAACCCAACTCCACCAGTATTGGCAAATATGAATACCGATGGAGTTGTCTGGTTCAAATTGTCGTTAATGCAATGTGACCGGAGTCGGTGGGTGGTGAAGTTCATAGAAGGAGATAGACTTGGAAGTCTGGGGGGGGGGGGCAAAAATTTCTTCTGAATTTTTTGCATCAACAAATTTGCTGTTAGGTGAAGTAAAAGCGACGACGTTAATGTCGTAAGCATGATGAAAATAGACAGAATACTGTACATTTGAGTTATATAATCTAGAAATTAACTTATTTAAAACTAAATTTATATTAGTTGTAAGCATGAAAGAGAAAATGGAGTGATGTAAAAATGGTCGCTATATACAAAAATATCTAAAAGTAAAGAATATATGTATATTACGTGACATATTTATTAGAATAAACATTATTTTTAAATATTTAAATACAGTATCTTGTACATGAATATTTAAAATTATACAACAAAATAAAACCAAATACCCCATCGTATAATTTCAAGCATGAAAATCTTTCGTGTCTGAAGCTTAAGAAAGTTTGGCATATTGATTGATGTTGCACACGTCATTCTTTAATCAGTTGGTTCAAAAAAAAAAAAAAAAACTCGATATAACAACCAAAAAACCAAGATTAATTATTTTTCTTTGGAATTTTTTTGTTATCATAGATTTATCAATGAGTTTTTGAAGCGAACGAATAAGAAAGAAAAAAAAAATTCATTTCCATCATGTTCAAACATGACGTGGCAAGAAAGAATCGAAAAAAGATGAAGATGGAAACGAAAAGATTGAGAAGAGCGACGGGAAGAATTTATTTTAATTTTTTTCGTGGTTATTACAACCTCAACTATAATCGATAATAACGGCAAAAGGCAACAGGGAAAGAGATTAGAGATGAAACCTCCTAATTAAAATTCATTAATAATCTCCTTTTCTCTTCTCGCCACGATGTTTCGGGTGAAGAAATCAACGGAATTTTCGATATGGGGAAACAAGAGAAGAGGTTTTTTTTCTTTCTTGCTTGACAAGAGCGTTAAAATTCTTATTGGATTTTGATTTTAATTTTTTTTCTTTTTAATTTTAGTACTAAGAATTTCGATTCCTGAAATTCGGTATCCGATGCCTACGTTGTTATGCCGGTATTTCTTAGCTAATTAAAATTACGCATTCATTCGATTTCCGCTGGTTTTGTGAGCGGCTGTATTGACATAGAGACGGTTTTTATTTTACTTCAAACATTTTCTATGGATATCGAATAAGAAATATTTTTAGTTGTGATTTTTTTTCCTTTAAGAGTGAAAGATGGTTATAGTATGTTTTATTAATTTAGGTGGGGGTTATTATATATTTTAGCAAGTCTGTACATGCTGATGAACATGGGATTGAGCTGAAGATAGTTGAGGAGCTTATTTTCAAAAGGAACATTTCCATTTTTGCTAGATTTACAGTAGAAGTAAAATCCATTTTTCGGCGGATAGGGATGATATAGAATACTTAAATACATATTATGTTTTCCTGATCAACATTCAAGAGAATTAGCTACAGTCGAATTGTATAAAATGCTGCGATTGAAAGAAAATTATTGGAAATGCCATCACTTGTTCAAAATTGGAGCTGATTAGATTTGAGAAATTGGAAATATCTACGCCATCCGTTGATTTCAGAGGGTTTGATCTAGCCGTGTTTCTTCTCGTAAATAACATAAAAAAACACGATCATTCTACAGTGGAACCTCTTATAAAAGACACTCACTTTAGCGGACACCTCCACCAATGGACACCTTTTTTTTTTAAATTTGCGTTAACGACACTCAATGTATTTTATTATCCATTGATGGACACTGCTCGTTTGCAGACAAAATTTTCGGTCCCATGGCTGTCCGTTATCGAGAGGATCTTCTGTAGAATGCGACTTCGGAAGTGCTTCAGAAAAATGTGCGTTGTGAAAATATCCCTCAACATTAATAAGACAACCGCTGTGTTATGTTCAAAAGTGAGACAGACATACAAGTGTGAATGAACGGTTATTATGCGTCCTTTTGGTAGAAGCGACCGAATTTACATTGTAATTTCTACCAAAGCGATTCCGTCCCAATAAACCCTGTTGGATAATCCGGTAGAGACCATCCAAAAGATTCAGAAACCATTGAGAAGTGTCTTTTTTAAAAAAAAGTGGGCATTTTCCTTTCGGAAAATTAGCTCCTGAAGCGAACTCATGTTCTAAATTTGCGTGTTTTTTTTTATATTCATTATATTATCTATATTTTGCAATTATAATAATGGACGTTTTAAAACAAAACCTTTTCAAACCGTAAGCCGTGACTGTGACTACTTTGCACCAATCCTGAAAAAAAAAAAAATTCATCGTTGCCTTGCGGATATTCTAATCAAAATTTCCAAACGGTTTCGATTTTTTCCGAAGAGAGACATTATCGGTCAACTCCTGTATTTGAGTTAACGATGCATCCGCTATTTTGGATATCGTGTGCTAAACATATTTAGGCTAGTTCATTTATAACTTGAAGTTTTTGTCAAGAAAAAGTTGCATTTTGCTGTCAGAAAGAAAAAAGTCTTAATAAGAAATTAATTGTTGTATGTAGAAACTAAGTCTCTTTTAAATCGTGCCAAGAAATTTGTTTATTCATCATTATATTATCCATAGTAATTCGATAGTAATGTTCTGAACAAAACTCGGGCGACTTTGAACCATCCAAAAGGCCGTGAACAGCAACCTCAGAGTAGTTTTTTACTTCTTTTTAGGCTTAATTCAGCGCAGTATCAATCATATTACGTTCACAATGAATATTTATTGACCCTTGTTTTTTTGGTAAAATGCCAAATTTCATTCTTATTAATTGGTTATTTTACATGCTAAATGATGAGTTGCACTTTTGTGAATTTTGATCATTTTTTTCCATTCAATTCAAGACCAAAAAATCCATTTCCAGTCAGTTTCCTGTAGTCCTATGCGGTAACACATTAAATACTAAGTGGGTCTGCAGTGCTCGAAAATATTGTCATACATAATACAATATTCTGGGAGATTATTTTCGCAATTTATTTTCTGTCCAAAAAACCGTTTTGTCAATAGAGGGACTTGGGGGTCTGCCCCCCCCCCCGAAATGTGAGAAAATTACCCAAAAAAAGGGAAAATATGGCTAAATCCATTGTTCTGTCACTTTGGTCTCCCCCAAAATGAAAGTGGTTCCCCCCCCCCGAACGAAATTTCTGGCTATTCCCCTGCGTAGACAATAGGGTGTACGATTAACAGCTCCACAGCCAACACCAAAGCGTATTAATAATACGCTTTGGCCAACACCTTCTATAGTAGAAAGCTTCCATGCGAAGCTCGTGATGTCACTGAAGTCGTCCATTTCACCTATATTCATCGAATGCACCGCAAAAAAAGGTAAAGATTTCTCATACGTCGGACTGCTGTATCCAATGTGTACTGGTGAAATGGACGACTTCAGTGACGTGAAAGCTTAGCGCGGAGGCTTTTTGCTGCAGAAGGTGTTGCCACAGCTCCTTTCTGAGCTTTCCTGTGGCTGATTTTCATCATGACGTTCACATTGGTGGATAAAACACTCACTACTGGTGAAGTGTTGTTGCTTATTTCGTACAACGCCCTCTATCGCCAAAAGTTAAGATAATTTTTTCTCCGGTACAAAAAAAATTTTTCTTCGTGAAAATAACTTTCGCAAATCCAACATTCAAATATACCAATTTTTTTATTTTGTTATGGATTTTTAATCATTGATACATTTATTAGAATACCAATATTATATTCATTTAATTTTACTTTTTGCTGTAAAATTGTACGCCAGGCAACACCAGGCTGCCTTTGGGCTGGGCAGCGACGAGAAAAATTAAATTCTGTCTGTCTGCAAAATTGAAACAAATACGAACCCTTGTGCGCGCCCCAAAATACATCAGAGGGGCTGATATTAGAAATGACCTGAAGATTCCAACTATCCTCAGCTACATCCAACAAATCTCAGAGGATCACTTTAAAAGGATGAGGAACTCAGAATACGAGCATCTGAGAGAGCTGGTAGATTACAACCCACGTCAAAGACTAAAATTTCTCAGGCCTCAAAACGTGCTGCACGTGCCATGGTCGGTGCGTTAGGGTCCGAATTACTGAGCTGTATAATCTTTGTCTATCTATCATAATATCTTTGTACTTTTATCTTGCTATCGAAATTATCAATCAACTGTATTCTATAGAGTAACATTGTGGTTAAATCTACATGACTGATCTTGCACTGCACCAATTTGTATAATTTCGGCTAACACACTTGTTTTTGTATTACTTCTGTTGCATGTTAGATTTATTTTTTATTATTATTTTCTCATTAATGCATTATGTAGCATTTTGGTGAATTGTACATAAGTGATTTCATTTTTATGTCCATTATAATACTTGTATTTATCGCATAATGTTTTTTTTTTATTTTACTACTATTGATTTTGCTGATCAACTCTACTGCATAGAGTAACATTTTGATAAAGTTTGGCTGATCTTTGTGTATTTTACTATTCTGATGGTAGCATTTATCGGACTGAATGTTTGTTTTTGTTTTTTTTCTATTAACTTACAAGCACTTCATATCTACACAAACTTGTCTATAACCTTCATAGCTAGCAAAAGCAGTCTGTAAGTCGCCAGGCAGCCCCTTTGGTCTGGGCAGCGACGAGAAAAATTAAATTCTATCTGTCTGTCTGTCTGTAAAATTGAAAACAAATAGAATACATAAACAGATCAACATTGTAATAGGAACAATTTTATGAATAAATTGTTTCAAACTGATTCATATGAATATTTTACTCGCCTTGATAGAAACGTGATAGAATGTGAAAACAACATCAGAAATTATAACCCTAGGCATGGGAAAAATTGTAGCTCGTTACTTTTTTTTAAACAAACAAATGAATTATAGATGGAAGTTCTTTCTTTAAGAGATAGAACGGTGCATATTGATGGCAAACAACGCTGCCGCTGAAGGATATAAAATGAATATATCAAAATGGAAAGCAGAATTAGAGTACCCAAAATGATGTATACTTATTAGTAGCTTACATCTCCAATTAGAACTTCCACATAAATAGAAAGCCACCACAGGCAAAATGCCCAAAGAGGGGCATTTGTCTGTTGTGGCCAAAAAATCAGTAACATTCGGAATTAAATTACTGACTTATTACCTGGTTATATTGTTTTTTTATACAAATTATAATTACTTTAACACAAACTAACCTTGTAATATATTTTGCAGATGTTTCTTTTTTATAAACGTATTCATTTTATTTTTATTGCGGAATTGGAATAGAAATTTATAAAGAAACAAATTCCTTTAAATAATCTCTTAATATCGACCTACATACTCTAAGTTGCTCATACATATGATTCATGTATATTACCTGCATTTTATAATATATTTTATGGAATTTTTAGCAAAATTTTTGTACTTTTTTAAGCACATTTCAATACCGATAAAACGCGGATGCAATAAGTTTTGTCAAACCTATAGACAAAACTTAAGTTTTTTTCCCCTGTAAAAAATAAAAAATAAAAACCTTTTCGCAAATTCCGTTCAAAATTACCAATTCCTTCAATTTTTAGCATTCAACTTTCGAAATAATGTGGCACCTTATAATTATACGCATCCATGCAAGAAGAAATTTTAAGAAATTATATAAAATAAAAAAAATTTTTTCGGAAAAATAGAAATTAGAAATGTTATCTCTTCTCTTTTATTAAGGAATTTCATGAATATATGATCAATATATTTGCACACTCACTGTAAGGCTATCTTTTTCATTTGATGTAGATACTGTAGTAATTCAAGTTCTGCGTTTATTTGTTCAAAGTAGTACTCAATTTTAATGTTGCTAGTTTCCTGATATTCTTTTATAAAACATCTTAATTCATACATTCTTTATCATAGCACAGAAATGATAAATTTATAATTGGTTTCCTATACACTGATTGTCATCAATACACTTCAAGAAAATTTTTACATGGATTTCAAACAGAAATATAATAGAGCATGAAAATTGTCAGAATATAATTTCATTCGTTCGAATTTCAAATTAGTCGAAAGTAATTTCGAAAAAATACCCTTAAAAATAATGCATATCCGTAGTTTAGCAAGCATCTATGATCTAGATCACACATTCTCAACCTATGGCTCTCGGTGTCATCTGATGGGAAATCCCACGAACTCAGATTTAATTTCGTAAAAATGAACTCAGCGGAACATCTTCAAATCACTAAAGTTACCGGCGGTGCGGTTCCACATCACTTGAGCGGCCCGTGACAAATTCACAGACCATTCAATTGGCCCGATGCAAATTTCAGATCACTTGAGTGACCCCTAGCATATTTACACATCCCTTGAATGACAAACATAGTTACAGATCACGTAAGGGCCTCAGGACAAATTGACAGATAACGGCGGCAAAGTTCCAAAGCACTTGAGTGACCGTATGTCATATTTACAGATCGCTTAATTGACTTGCGGCACAGTTTCAGATCCTTCAAGTGGCTGGGGGTACATTTCTAGATCTCGTAAATGTAACGCGGAACATTTCCAGTTTACTTAAGTGACCCGCGGGGCGTCCCAAAGTTTCAACAACCTTCATGATATATATATCAAGAATTATCCACATGAAATAACGTTGATATGTTAAGCACCACCGCGACTTTAAAAACGGACGGAAATAAATAAAAGCGGGCTATTTGAGGTGTGAATTTCAGAGTGGAAAATAAATAAATAAATAAATCGGAAAAACGGACGAAAAAGGAGCGAAATCCAAGGAAGTGGCGTTAGAGGGCGAAAGCAAAAGGAATAGGCGGAGTGATATGAGTTATGAACTGTCAAGCACCGCGGTTTGCGTGAAGCAAGGCCATATTACGGGCATAACAAATAATCCCTTTGTCCCTTTTTGACAGCTTCATCAGCACCAGTTCCTATTCGTATGAGACTGTCATGCAAATTGCTCAGGACGAAGAAAGGAAAAAAAAAAGAGAAAGCAAAGGAAAAATTCCTTTTACTTCACTTCCGTTTGTTTCCTCTTTGGCAAATTTTTTCGTTGATTGTGTCGCATTTCGGAAAATTCAACCGAGTTGAAACGAATGGGCTTCCGAGAAGAAATGCCGAAAGCTAGAAACAAAAAAAAAAAACGAAATATTTTCAAAACAATTAATTTCTCTTAAAATTCCGGTTTCGAGCTACTGCCTTCCGCTGATTGTATGATATATTGAGTTTACTCGGAATAACAAAAAGAACGAAACAACGATCGGAAAAGGAAAACAATATTCTTAAAATGCGCGAAAAGAGCTTCTTAGTCCCCATAATAAATAACTTGAAAGATATTTCCCACGCAAGAAATATGATATTGTGATAGGATGAAATTTTGAATTGGAATTTAAATAAATGTATTAAATATAATATATACGGTAGCTGTTAAATCCCGACCTGGATGTTTTTATTAAACAGTGTTGTATAAGATTTCATTCAAATTTGTCGAAAATAATGGTGAAAAATGTGTTAAAAAATAATAAATTTTCATCGAAAGGTTAAGAAATATCTGTGATCTTATCTAAGATCAATATTATAGATAATATTAATGATATATTAAGTATTCTGAATGACAAAAAAAAAAAAATAAAGAAAGAAAAGAAACACAATTGGAAAAGGAAAACAATATTCATATATGCGTGAAGAGGGCTTCTTGCCGGTACTTAGTCTCAAACGACAATTGAACTAATTGAATTGATTTAAGCTTGAATGGATGATACTCCATTCGATATAAATGAATGACACTTTGAATTGGAACTTAATAAATCTATGTTTCATGAAGCTGCAAAAACATTACTCCAATGTATTTGTTTCTAACGGCATTGCGTAAGTTTTTATTCGATTTTCCTAGATCAACCCTGTCACCGGTATTAACGAGATATCTCGTTTTAATATTACATTTGTATTTTAGCATTCATAAAACCAGAAATTTTTAATGCTAATGGAACGCATTTTCTATTCCCTTCGCTTTGCTTAATAAAAGATGTGACATGTTGTATCTTTTTCATAATAAAAGTTTTGATATTTCAAAGGGCGTTTAGTGATTTATGCTGTGACGAGGGAATATTAAAAATGTATATATTATGATATAACTTCATTGTACGGCACATTATTAAAACTAGGAAACAAATTTGCTATCGCGTATTTTTTTTTTTTTTTTTTTGGTGATTTAGAAACGATCAATAACCAATAATTGAATCCCATATTTCTTACATAGATGCATGAACAATCAATTTAAAGTGAAATTATTGAACACTTGAAAGATGATTTTGTTAGTTGTGCCAATAAATTATTATTTTTATACAAATAAAGTATACAATTTTTTTTGGTTTGGTGTGTGAAGTAACAAACTGAACGAAATACCATATTTCTTTCGCAGTCCGTCGTGACGCTCACAACATACGAAAAATAATTTTAGTCTTCTAGTTTATACATTGATCTTATATTCACGCTGGTATTTTTTCTTTCTCTGGCAAATAATTGACATTTTTAAAATTATTTTATGACATAGGAAAATCATATGTAATTTGAAATTCATCAACTAAAGAATTTTCAAAAATATCACTATGGCACCATCGATGATTTTTTGTTTTTTGACACGATCTCCAACAAATAAACAACGAATATCATCGTATAAAATCAAAATATCAACTTGTTAAATTATATTTCACCTAATCAGAATTGATTACGAGTATTTACGATAGTCTTAGGTCAGGTTTTTTACTCCCAGACCACGTAGTCGGGAATGCGGGTTAGTTAATGATAATCACAACAGTACTGACTTGAAATTACCCACCTCTGACTTGGATGGCTTCTCGATTGACAACAAACCACCGGGCAAATTAAAATGTGTGTTAATAAATGCCAGGAGCTTGGGTAATAAGAAAGATTTTTTAGAAACTATGATAGTTGTGGAGGGCTTGGATCTTATAGCCATTACAGAATCTTGGGCAAACGATGGGGATGAATCTTTCTTACACATCTCAGGATACGATACTTTTTTGAGAAATAGATCTGATAGGAAAGGGGGTGGAGTGTTGATATACGTGAAATCCTGTTTGAAGGCTAGAGAGTGTAACGTGCAGAGAAGTGATATTGAAACCATATGGGTTGAACTTGAGAGCAAAAAACGTCATAAACTTATTGTTGGGGTTTGTTACAATCCACCGAATAGGGATCAAAGCTACATTGCCAAAATGCATGATGAAATTTCCTACATGTGTAAGCGACAGAGGGTTCTCATACTAGGGGATTTCAATTACCCGGGTATTGATTGGGAGAACCTTTCATCTGGAAATCAGTATGAAAGAGACTTTCTTAAGTTGGTGCTCGAAAATTTTTTGTATCAGCATGTATCAGAAGCCACAAGGGGTACTGCTATTTTGGATTTAGTTCTTACTAGTTCTGAGGATCTAGTTGAACATGTTTCGGTGGGGGAAGAGTTTTCTTCCAGTGATCATCGTATCGTCAGATTTCACTGTAACTTTTCCTCGGGTAAGGTTGATAACAAAAGACTGGTTCCTTGTTTTCGGAGAACTAACTTTGATGTTTTGAGAGGAAGGTTAGCGGAAGTTTTCAAAGACCGGTTGGAATCAGTAGGGGTGGTAAGTCAATGGGAAGAATTTAGTACGAAGCTGTCCTCTGTTTTGCACGACGTCATACCCTTTGTTCGAAAAAAGCGTGTTTGTACATCACACCCTCTATGGTTCACGGATAGCGTGCGGAACCTTTATCTTGAAAAGAAAAGAGCATTCAGAGAGTATAAATGTGGACGTGGAGACCTATCATTGTTTACTGATAAAAGAAGACTGTTGAAGAAAGCGATAAGGGATAGTAAAAAGGAAGTTGAATCTAGGTTGGCAGATAACATTGGCTCTGACCCAAAATCATTTTTTCGATACGTCAATAATGGATGTAAGGGGACAGTTGGTCCCCTCTCGATAGGAGGCTCTAAGGTAGAGAGCAATGTAGGCATGTGTTGTGCTTTCAATGACTTTTTCGCGTCGGTTTTTAATGGAGATAATGATATTCGATATACGGGTGTTGCATGGGGTAATAAAACCCTTAACGATATTCAAGTAGAAGACGTGGAGGTCCTAAATCTTCTAAGAAATGTATGTGCAAGCAAAGCACCAGGACCAGATGATATCTATCCCAGAGTTCTCAGGGAAGGTGCTAATGAATTGTTGGGGCCAGTCGCACTGATATACAGGAGTAGTGTTGCTGAGGGTATCGTCCCGAGAGATTGGAAACTGGCTAACGTTGTTCCGATATTTAAGAAGGGTAGTAGAGAAGTGGTGTCTAATTATCGTCCAGTGAGTTTGACGAGCTCCCTCTCGAAAATTTTGGAAATTATCATCAAAAGGCAGTTTGTGAAGTGGATAGACGAGAATAATGTATTGTCGGATAATCAGCATGGGTTCAGGAAGGGGAAGTCATGTGTAACTAACCTCCTTTGCTTCTATGATTACGTGACTAAGACTTTGGGTAAGAGCAAAAATGTCGACGTTGTTTACCTTGATTTCCAGAAGGCATTCGATCGGGTACAACATGGCAAACTCTTGAAGCGTTTACACGAGATTGGAATAGGGGGCAACTTGCTGAATTGGATAGAATCGTGGTTAAGAGATAGGTCGCAACGAGTTATGGTGAACGGGGAATTCTCTGGTTGGACAGACGTCACAAGTGGAGTTCCTCAGGGAAGTGTCCTTGGCCCCATACTTTTTTCAATTTTTATCGACAAACTCGATCAGGGTATCGATGGAATTACTAGCAAATTCGCAGATGATGTGAAGCTAATGGGGGTAATCGGGAATGAAAGCGATAGGGAGTTGCTCCAGACCAACTTAGACAAGATTGCAGCATGGGCAAATGAATGGAGCATGACGTTTAGCGTAGATAAGTGCATGGTCGCTCATTTTGGTTCGAACAACCCACGATTCTCTTACGAGTTGAATGGCGTCACTATCCCGGATGCAACTAGAGTCACCGATTTGGGAATTCTCATTGACGAGCGACTTAAGTTTTCTGAACATTGTTCAGCGGTTGTCAAAAAAGCGAATAGAATGCTTGGTCTCATTTTCAAAAAGGTCTCTTCGCGTTCTCCTAAAGTCATTCTTCCGCTTTTTCGAGGCTTAGTTCGTCCTGGACTGGAGTATGCGGTAAGGTTTTGGAGACCATACCTACAGAGGGACATAGACTTGATTGAAGGGGTGCAGAGAAGAGCTACGCGTGTCCTTATTGGCACACAGGGCTTGAGTTATGAAGAGAGACTTCATTTTTTGAATATGTTTACATTGGATGAACGCAGGTGTCGAGGAGATATGATCGAAGTGTTCAAAATTTTCAATGGGATGGATAGGATGGACCATGAACTTTTAGTACACCGCCAATCAACTGCTTTTACAAGGGGACACCAGTATCGATTGGTGAGGGACAATGCAAGGTTATGGTGTCGCAGGGAATTTTTCTCTAATAGGGTTGTTAATAAATGGAATAGCTTACCCCCGGAGGTAGTAAATTGTAACACAATTGACACGTTTAAAAAGAAATACGATAAACATGTTGGGGTAAATCGAGAAGCTATCCATTCTTAGAATAAGACAACCATAAGTATTCTTTATGGGCATTGTATAATATTTTATCATGTGTATATATTGTTTATAATTTGTGTTAATTGCATTTTTAATGGGGTTGCTGTATTTTTGAAACATATGACATCCATATTTTTATGGGCATCTTTTTATCAGCCACCTCGTTGGGCATTTCGCCTGTTGTGGCGTTGTATTTGTATTTGTATTTCCTATTAAATGTGTGTGTGGACTTTTTAACCAGCAAAGAGTAATTAAGTGAGATACGAATCACATTTATACGTTTTAAAGAATCAATCAAGAACAATCAATAAATTTTCTCAGACTGAAAATTATAAATTTATTTATAATTTTATAAAGTAATAAATACATTTTGAACTGCATCGTCACTTTCTTAATACAGTTCACACTGCTTAATGTGACCACATCGGCACCTTTGCGATATGATTTTATACAACTTTCCATAATTATTTATTATCCGTGCCCGTTGCACTTTGACTTTAACTTGATTAATTTGATTCTTCTTTTCACATAATTCTTAATTTCCTTTCACTGTATGTAATCTTTGACGTATCAATAAATAATGGTTTTGCCGGAAATTCCCTGGACCTCCCTCCTTCGGGCGGGGGGGGCGAGGAGCTTACGCTGCTTCTTGCGACAGAGCCTGGGTGTCTCACGGTTTCTCCAGTGCCACACGTGCATGAATCACAGCGAATACTACGTACTGATTACGACATTAAGTACGTAAATATTTGTCAGCAATGCAGGCGAGAGAGATCCCCTTTTTGCCTTCCACACAGTCTTGCAGCCTGATAACGATAACTTAGAAGAAAACAAAATAAATTTTTATTAAACCTCAGCTTCAGAATGCGCAGACAAAACAAACAGAAACTTTCTCTGGAAAAGAAAATTGATAACATTGTCAGAAGTCCCGATAAATATAAACGAATTTCCCCATTAATGATACGGTCCGTTCCGTTTTGTGCAAAGTAATAACAATATCCGTGATTCTGATAGGCGGTGACGATTGTATAACGTCATTTTCTTGCAAATATTCCCTTTTAGAATATAAGAAAGGTATAACTTCATTTTATGACATATTTTATTGCAGTTTGGCGTTTTTATTAAAAACAATAATTTTTATGTTCCTTTTTCTCGACTGCGACGCTTCCACCATTGCGACGCTTACCCAAACTAAATTATTGCAGTAATTAAATTAACATCTTAACCAACACAATTGGTTCTAAACATTATCCTATTCAATATTTTGTATGAAGAATTCATATAAAATAACAATAATAATAAATGCACGGAAAAATCTACAATTTTATCCTGGAATGATGAAACGCTTAGGATTTTAAAAACGTTTGCACTTTTTTCCTCCACTCTGATTGCATGCGCCAAAACATAAGGCATTTCTACACAGAATAATTTTTGGTATGATATAATCTTAATTATAAAGTAGCACCGTATTTGCACGAACACATTATAATGTATTCGTTCAAATACCGTGATAAAATACCAAATAATATTAGCATGTGCACACGTATTAACATTATATCGTTCAATAAAATCTCTTCAAATATCCAACGAAACCCAAAGATCCATTTTCCATGCGCTTTAATGCGTGAGGATGATATTGGTAATGAAATAATGTATAATGCCCGTTATAGAATAACATAAATGAAATAAACATTCGTGTTAAATTGAATAAGGGAGCAGGAATATATTCCTTCTAGATATTATTTAATAAATTTATATCTGGCATCATTTCCTGAGACCATGTAATTACTGTGACATTAAGAATGAAAATAGATCACGCATAACTGAAAAATATCATTTTTAAAAACGCTTTATTTCTCATAAATGTCTTCGTTCGAAAAAAAAGAGAAAAAATCTTCCGATATTCGAATGAAACCCGAGAAAATTATGGATATCCCTAAAAATACCGTACGCATGTTTGGAGCGCTTAATAGCCTGGAAAATCCAGGAATTCTGGGATATATACCTATAATGAAAAAATAGGAAAAGGAAACTTATATACGGTATAAAAATCTATCATCATAACGGAAAACCTTCTTTCCAAATATTTTTAGTGTGGGAAAAAAAATGAGTTTCCGATGCAATTTTTTTTTTCATCGCGTCTTTTAAATTATTTCTGGAGGTATAGGAAAAAAAAAATAGAAAATTTTACCATAAAATTTCAAAAAAAAAGAAAATTTTTAAACATTTAGATATGATGGAGGGTGAAGTCGTGGCATGATGAGCGATAAAAGGTGTACGAATACCCTGTTATTAAATTCTTCACCGATCAAACTGAAGCCATTTCTAGCATAAAGTTATTTTTCAGAAAGAAAAATATGAGGTAAAAAAAAATTACTTATAGCTGAAATAGGACACTTTTTTTCCTTCTTGGAAAACTGCGATGAAAAATTCACTGGTTTTACTGCCTTATTATTATGTGGTTTTTTTGAAGCCTCTATTGCGTGGGCCGTTTCTTTTTACAGTTGTGAAATTTGTTTGTTGGGGAATATACTGAGCAATTTTATTGGATCATCTGTCTTTAGGAATGATGTAATTTTTTTTTCTATCGTGAAGTTGAATTAATGCTATAAAATTCCGGTGCCTGAGTAACACTCACTTGCTAATGTTATAATACTACTACTTAACTCCTTGTGATTCGCTATCCATGACGACGGAATGGAAAAAAAAATACAAATGAAGAGCTTATTTTTCAAAAAGGAACATTTCCACTTTTGCTAAATTTACAGTAGAAGTAGAAAACCCTTTTTCTCCAGAATGGGCTGCTTTACAAAAGTAGAAAATACTCAAATGATAGCATGTTGGAATGGTAGAAAAATATTTAACTATTGAAGTTGATATTTACAAGAAACATGGATACTGTATCTCTTGATCAACATTCAAGGGAGTTATCCACACTTGAATTTTGGAAATGTTTCGTTTTGAAAGAAAATTATAGTGAAAATTAACTTTTGACGAAAAAAATTTCAGCTGATGAAGTCTGAAAAATTTGAAATTTCTACGTCACCTGTTTGATTTCAGAAAGCTTTAATTAGCCCAGGACTCTTTAACTGTACCACGCATCACTCAAGTGATCCGTAATTATATGCCGCGGATCACTTAAATAATCTGAGAATGCACTGCGGGTAACTTGAGTGATGTAGAACCTCACTGAACTACTTAAGTGCTCTAAAACTACGTCACATGTGACTTAAGTGATCTCTAAATATGTCACGGGGGGATCACTTCAGTGCTCTGGAACTGTGTCCCGGGTCATTTAAGTGATCTGAAAATGTGCCACGGGCGCATTAAATTTTCTGGAATTGTACCACGGGACACACGCAACACACCTGTAAATCTGCCGCTTAGTTCATTTTGAAAAAATTAGGGTTGAGGAGGGCAGGCAGCATCAGATATGGCCCAAGGCAATATTTGGTTCACGGGCCAAGTGCCTTTATGCGGTTTATCAAAATATGGCGTTTAGAGGGTGGGTCGCAATGAATTTATTAAAGATAAATTATGAGTTCATAGCCTTCAAATAACATTGAAATTAACAGAAATTGGTTATAATAACATAAAGGTATTTTTCTTCCGAAATTTCAATATATATAAAAAATATTTTTTGCATTAAAGAAAATTTCTTTTTATCGTAGGGAGGGGGCACAAGCCTCTCCCCCCATGCCCCCCTCGCTGTTTACGTCTCTGATCCCACCAATATGTGTTAGGATTCAGAGGGGCAGAGTTGATGACGACATTTTGCTGACAAGGGGGGGGGGTAAAAAATTGATAAAAATTTGCTTACGTAATACTTGAACAGCCCACATGTATATTCAAATATACACGGAACCATACGGTTTCAACCGTACATGCACCTCTTCAACATTCCTCTGGGGAATTTCTAACAAACTGGCTCATGCAGGAACGTGTGTCCTTGGTGCAATGTATGGCCCCAAAGCATTTATATA
The DNA here is from genome assembly GCF_987345545.1 of Pholcus phalangioides. Lineage (NCBI taxonomy): Eukaryota > Metazoa > Arthropoda > Arachnida > Araneae > Pholcidae > Pholcus > Pholcus phalangioides. Next base: position 5,240,619 of record NW_028301628.1, on the reverse strand, counting down.
CGTTTTCAGAGTTATGCGTATTTCATTTTTCCTGCTGCTGCTGCCAGCCGTCTTCCATATTTTGAAGTGAAAATGTTGAGTTCCTGAATTGCCATGTTATACAGGGTGTCATGTATGTGCAAATGCGGCCTTTATCATACAACAGTTCGTCATGGAGGTATGATTCTAATATAAAAAAAATATGACCAAAATGCGTTGAAAACCAGCGTACCAGTTTTGAGAGAGCAAGTACAGTGCGACGCAAAATAAAATAAAAAAATCCAATTTTTATACCGTACCTCTAATCCTCGAACTTCCAGTTTGAAAGTTGTTGCCCTGTCTCCTCTAAGCAAAGCAAAAAAAAAAACCCATTTGCTTTTAAGTGGAATATTCGCTGAGATATTTGAATTCAAATAGCACTTACAGGAAAGAATGTAATTTCCTGTAATTCACGAGGTTGGGAAACGCTGATCAAAACTATTCAACCACAGTTTTCTAAAAAAATCAGAAACCTCATGTGACACATATTAGTATTTTTGGTTGTAATATGTCTGGCGGCCTATGTTTTTCATCAATAATTCATCAATACCTGTATAAGTATCGTGTTGAAAGTCTACCTGCTATCGGCTTAAAGATTTTTTTTTCAAATGGGAGATAAGTTCGCATTCGTATCCTGATGTTATAAGAGCTGGTGTTGAACTGAAAATATATATTCATTCAGTTATACCTGATATTAATTGCGGAACCTTTTCCTAGTCGCGAGCACTGCCCGTATCCATCATTAAAAAAGAGCACCCCTTAGGCGGCAAGTTTGGCATACGAATGACAAAATGGAAAATTCATGAAATCAAAATGATTTCAGTCCTTGAATCCAGTGTGCACAAGGTTTTTCTTTGGAACGGTAATCAAGTGCTCGCGAGCTCGAAATTGGACACGAGCATCGAGCACTCTTGGTGCTTCAGGGAGCACCGCGAGCACCGGGTTGAAGATGCCTGCGTTACATCATAGACGGAAGCAGCGTTTCTCTCCCCTCCCACCCCCTTCCCGAACTAGGGACCAGTGAACACAGAAGCATTACACAGAAACAAACTTCACGTCGGGTTCTCTACACACACAGACACATAGATGTACCAATTTGTTAGAAATTCCGCAGAGGAATGTGGGCAAAGTGCATGTGTGGTTCAGTAGTGCGTAGTAGACCCCTTTAATATTCCCCCACTCTCCAGTTATTTTATCAATAATCAGCAAGTTTTTCGTAAATCACATTTTTTAGTATCACTATTTACAATATTCTCTTCGATGAGATATGGCTACCCTAAGTATGAAGGTCAAATTTTTATTTTAACCCTTAAAGATATCACTAATATCAATCACACACATTGGTTGAATATTTTTTCATCTAGTTTAAGATTAAAATTATTAAGTCTGTCTCAATGGTATACCATTGTTATGGACCAGAGTTGGTCTCTCGGATCATAGGTTGAGAAACGCTGATCAAAACAATCACAGTTTTCTAAAAGAATCAGAAACCTCATGTGACACACATATTAGTATTTTTTGTTGTAATGTGTCTGTCTCGGCCTATGTTTTTCATCAATAATAACCTCTATTTCATCTGCGAAATCTTTTCACCTTTTTTCAATATAAACCGCTTGTACGAAAAGTTTCCGAACTGTATTTTAGTTGGGTGCATTTGCGGCTGCTTTTGTTTAACATAGAATACTACTACTACTAAACCAGACATGCACCTCGTCCATATTCCTTTGCGGGAACTTCTAACGAATTGGTACATGTCATGGAATACTATAGTATTTTCTGTGGCATCTAAATTTTTTTCATTACGCTGTTTTCATTCACTAATGAGACGTTTCTCTCCGTCACATTTTTCCTTTTCCCCGCAGTGACAAAAATGAAACGGCGGAACGTTGAAGTTATTATTTTTTAATAACTATACGACCACTTGAAGAAGGAATGACATACCTGATTACTACACGTTATTTGGAAAAAAAAAATTCTAATTGGAAGCATACCTCTAGGATCAACGGTTCGCCAGTAAAATAGCATACCCCGGTTTGCTATGCACCGTGTATATTGTTCTATGTATTGAAGAGGTCTGTGATTGGAGAAGGTCGAACCATTCTTACGATAAATAATAGCCGATTTTTATTTCTCACTTTCCTATCAAATCTGCTTGACATTAGCTCTACATTAGGTATACTTTAAGGAAGAAGAGTGGATAGGATTTCTAGACGGAATAGTTCAAATTAACGCTAAGATCTACCGGAACTCGATTGAAAGCTCGATTAATGTTCTCTTCGCACATTTATTTCTACATATTTTGAGCTTATCTGGGATTGGCAAATGTACTGCTGTATTCTTGAAGAAACAACTACACACCGCTGTATGAAATCTACAGCTTTTTTTAATCCATGACGTTGGGACAGGAATGAATAATTTAAGAAACTATTTGTGCAAAAAATATATATATTTAATACTTATAAATGGCCTATACGTGAGTAGGGAAAGTAATATGTTATTTTCGGGGAGGAAAAATGACCCGTTTCATTCTTGAAAACTTCATTTGCTGGTGAATGGACTTATAATGTACGAATCATTCGATATTATGTCTACAGTTCGAATACGTACGTGCGATTGAGACACATACGAGGAACATATTACCTTTAGATTGACATTACAAGTCTTCAAAAATGTATTTACTTATAATATCGAAACTATATTAACCTTTCAATACATTAACTAATATAATACGAAAAATAATTATAGACAAAAATCAAAATAATACTTTGAAATTGAATGAAACACAAACAACATAACGATTTTTATTCGTATGAAAGAATGCCATCAAAAAAATAAAATAAATAATAGTTATAAAAAGTCGATAGATGACAGCACCTAAAAAATCAACAGCTGAACAAACAGTTGATGAAGAAAACGCCATTTTCTTTGTTTACTGGCCAACCAACCCTACGACGGATCGGTGCATAGTCCAAGAAATTTCTGACTGATAGGCCACCGCCGTGGTGGTGCCGTAAAAATAGCATAATAGCATGATAAGGGGTCACAATAAGCTTCCACGTGTCATATAAATATTGTCTAAATTATGTCTCCGGGAAGTATGCACGTGAGTTCTGAATTTGAGTTAGGGGTACGAACATATAGTGATCGCTGTTTTTCGATTCTGCAAGTCGGCACCATTGCTGATTGATTAAAAACCTGGGTTTCAAGTTTCTTTAATCAATCCGTGAAGGCGCAGAATCGAAAAATAAAGTGCACTATGTTCGTACGTTTCACGTGATACAGAGAAAATATATACTTACAATACACCTTAATAATATGCAGAAATGTTGCTGCGATATATAGCTTACAACATCATAGTTCGTGACTATTAGCAGAAATAATTCTGATAATGTGTCTGCGGGAAGTATGTACATCGCCGCTCTGAATATAGGAGGTCATTAATATTGGAGAATAAAATCGTTTCCTCGATACCACAACTCGGCAACTCAAAAATCGATGATTTCTACGTGGATAAACGCGCAAAAGATGACACGTCCTAGTGTGTGTGAATTACGGCACGATACAGCCACCGGACGTGCAAGAACGAGATAACTCGTATCTTATGAATCAATATATACTGTATATTCGTGCCCTGCATTTACTTGGTTGGGGAGGGGTTCGGGCTACCTTATACTATGTTTGTGTTCATCAAAACTATAATAACAATTTTCTTTTCTCAAAAAACGCGTTATACCCCATAGACCTCTCACAAATGAAGAATCCTTATTTGGTGCTCACACAATATAAATTATTATAAATTAATAATTATAAATTATTAGCGTTTTAACTGCGTCAAAAAAGAAAAAAAAAATTCATCCTTGTTTCCAGTCCTATAATGTCCTTTTAGTTAAAGAAACTTATAAATGAACTTCAGAGAAAGAGTAATCGTCCGCATTCTGTGAATTGCAGCAGGTAAGTTTTTAATGAGTCATATCATTGTTTTGTTGAAAAAATAAGTTTGTGCAATGCAATTATAGAATTGTATGAGAGAGAATCCTCTCTAGGTTACTTGGTGATTAGGGTCCGTGGCACTCGTGCTACTTAGCTACACGAAAGCACTCTACTTTCGTACTACTAAATAACATGTGTATCTCGGGTGTTATAGAGAGGAAATTGATGTAAATATCAAATAATTAAAAAAAATCCTCGAGGGGATGATGCTTTTGCAGACAAGAAGCTGAAAGAATTTTTCACATCCCTTTAAAAACTCCTGATACTCAATACTAATGCCATATTGTGAATTCAAACCAGTGTCAGGTTGGAAAGTAGCGATATACAATTTTGATAATTTATTGTTATTTATTATTGATAATTATTACATATACATAGGCTGACCATATTTCCTCGAGAGAAATACGGGACATTGAGATTCCAAACACGGGAAAATACGGAACATCGCCAATTATCGCCAAAAATGACGCCAAAACGGAGCAAAGTTGCCAAATATTGTTAAAATTACGGTAAAATCACATTGGCGGGAAATGAAACGTTACTGCAAATTGCAGTGGATTAAAATGAATTTCACGAAAAAAACGTTCACCAAGACAAATGTGGGAGATAAATATTCTCATTTATAGTTGTAATTATTATAATATAGTTTATTAGTTGAAAAATAATTTCAATCTTTGACTTCAATAAAGAATAAAAATTCAAGTAAACGTCGTGTAAAACACGGGAAAAACCGGGACACTTTTGCGAAAAAGTCGGGACGACCAAAAATACAGAAAATACCGGGACTGTCCCGGGAAATACGGGACGTATGGTCACCCTACATATACACATAGACGCACCTATGAAAAAAAAAATCAAACACCAGGGATCAAGATCAAACTAAAGTTTGGACAAACGTAAAACATGGATTTTGTGCATTCCTTTGAAAAAAAAATGAGAAGCAGAGCTGATTTTTCAGACTCCGTATTGGATGTGAATGTCTTATATTAGATGGTCATTATGTTGGATGAAAAGAAAAATTTGGTGAATAGGAAAAATGTTTGATGCTTATCCTACGAGTCGTTATTATGAAACGGTCGCAATAACGCATTGTCGTTATAACGAGCTTTGACTGTAATACCCTAATTACAGTGCATATGCCTGATCACAAAACATACTGTTTACATAACCTTTTTAATTGCTTTCAATTGTTTCCATAAATTGAATAATTATACGGTTGTGTGCCGAACACTATCATATTATAATCATCTTACGACTTGTACCAACTTCTCGAGATGTTTTTCCGTAATCTGAACCGTTTAAAATAAGTTGATATATTTACTTCTTACACTGAAGCAACATTAAAATACTAATAACAATAATCGCGGTAACACATTTAGAATTCAACACAATATTAAATGACGGTAATTTGTATGTTTTACAAAAAAAAAAATGGTTGTAGTTCAATTCTTGCAATTAAATAGGTTTCAACTTATTGCACACATGGGAGAGAAAACAAATTCATTTACTCATTAGATACTCTTTTTCTGTATTTTGATCTAGACTGCTATTTGCCAAATAAAGTCCTTTTCTTCTAACGCAATTAAAGCAATAATAAGTTTTGAAATACGATTTTTTTTCTCTTAAGAACGCTGTTATCATCAAAAAGCAACATTTTTAACGCCAGCTTGCTTTTGTGTTCAAACAGAAACATTCGAAAACATATTTTTCTTCGTTCTCATAAAAACGATTGCGTTTTAATATCGAAAGAAATTAATATTTTAACAAATTGAGTATAACATTATAAACCCAAAAAACTGAATTATATTTCCTGTAAAAAATTTAATTTTTTTTCCATTTCGAATCATTTGCTTATATCGACAGTTTCATGACTTTATAGACGATACAAATATGTAGTCCTATATAGAAATTTGGCGCTCATTATAACGACCTCACGTTATAGCGATTATCGCATTACAACGACTGGTAAGAAACGTCCTAAATGTTCTCATGTATCGAATGTGCTATATGTTTTCCTTCCAATATAACGACCTCCTGAAAAACCCTTTTTTTTTTTTATACCGAGCACAACTCAGGTCTATCGCCATAGGCAATTTATTACCTAGCGAGTTGTGCCGGAATTGTAAGTGTGTGTATGTATACCTAACAGTCTGAGTGAGTATCTAGTGTTGTGTATGATTTTTCAGTGCTGCCATCTATATCTCAGAAGTGAAGTGAGTGATGTGTAGTGACTGTATATTTGTACTGTTTGTAGGCCTGTTGCTCTCTGTGGCGAGACTTTTTAACAGGGAGATCGACTCGCATTTGCGCTTGGAAGTTGAGAACCACAGTAAACCAACTTCAGCCGACCACCACTGTGGTGACGGTGGGGCTCGAACCCGGGTCCCCGCGATGCGAGTCCGTCACTATGACCACTGGACCACCACAGCGGCCTCCTGATATACTATGTTTTCTCTGTATGTGTCGTTGACTGTACTTACAAAGGCAAGGAGATAACTTAACTCCCCCTTTGCGCATTTTACTGGCGAAACGGTGATCCCTTATATATAGGAATACTTGCAATTAGAAAAATTCTCCAAATAACATGTAGAACTCAAATACGTCATTCATGTTGCAAGGGGTTGTTCAGTTATTAAAATAAAAACACGCTTTATATACGAATACCCTGTCCTGAAAAACAAAAATCCAAGAAGTGAAAAGCTGTTTTCCTGTCTCTTTTGAGGCCAAAAAAAAAAAAAAAAAAAATTCACGTTTCCAATAATATTCGTTGATATATTTGGTTACAAAAATCGGATGAAAGTTGGGAAAGAACAGCAAATACTATCTATCGCACAATGCTCCTTACCTTATTTGTGCTGTTCTTTCACAATTTTCCTCCTATTTTTGAATTCAAATATCTCAGTGAATATTAATTCCACTCAGCAAAGTGGAATCTTATTTGCTGGCCTCTGGCGAAACAGGGGAACAACTTCCTAATTTAGTTTTTGAACACAGGGTATCCATAAAAAAAGTTAATTTATTTTGTTTTATTTTAATAATTATACAGCCCCTTAGGACAGCGGTTCTCAACCGGTTATCCGCGGAGTCCTTGGGGCTCCTTGCGCACTCTCCAGGGGCTCTGCGGCCACTCGAGGAAAATAGAAAAAAACACAATAAAATTTAAAAAAATTAATTATAAATATTTTTAAATAGTAAAAATAAATCGGTAACTTTGATAAATAATTAAAAAATTGGCCTACGGGGCTCCTTTTTTACTTAAAAGGGTTCCGCGCAAGTCAAAAAGGTTGAGAACCGCTGCCTTAGGATATAAATGACGCATTTGAGTTCTACACGTTATTTGTATAAGTTTCCAAATTGGAAATATGCCTCTAAGACCAATGGTTTGCCATTAAAATACGGCAAGGTGGATTGAGTAATCACCCAGTATATATGCTACCGCTAAAGCTCGAAAGCCATTAATGTGCACATTACCTAGCTTATCTGCAGATTAACTGAAATGATACCTAGATAATCTGTAGAATAACTGATTTCTTCACTTTAGCGGTAATATATACAGGGTCTTTATAATTAAAGTTCCACTTTGAAATGGCCATACGAGGAAACTACAGGACAAGATGTTATCAAACTTGGTAATAGTTTACAGGAGGTCTCATATAATTCAATTTGCCGCAAAAACAAAGTCAAAAACTCATCCAACAGCAGGGAATGGGGCTGTATGCAATATTGTTAAATGATATAAGACATGTAGACATCAGTTTCCTGTCTGTTACCCTGTGACTTCTGGCTACGGGGTTACCTGAAAGCCACTGTTTATGGCCGTAACATAAACAATTTGGCGTAATTGAAAAATGCGATACACCAACATGTCCGCAACATTCCTCCTGATATGCTATAAGCTGGATAATGTTGTGAAGTCACACAACTTTCCCGCCAACGACCTGCGCACCGTTGGCAAGAGGCTGTTTTGGCGTAAAGAAAAACCTGTTCCGGAGAACGGGCAGGAAGAAAAAAGGAAAATACAAGTTGTTCCTTTTTCTGGTTCGAACGGCTATCGAGCGAGGTTGTCTTTACCCCGGCTCTGGTAATTGAGACGATGTACAATGAGTGATAAGAGAACCATGCGTTACAATCCAAAAATGTAAAAACCGGGTTTAAAGCTACCGTAAAGACAGGAAATAACGTATGGAAATGGGTGAACACCCAATTCTAATGGACTGAATTACGTTGAGTTGTACGGCGAGCCCATAGGCGTCACGATGGAAAGAGATGACTACAACCAGGCGGTCCGTCCACTGGTTCCGATCGGATGATGTCCCAACACTGCGACCACGATCTACCCGAACCTCGTCATCCATGGGTCCTTCCTCAAGAAGTATGACGTACTTGGAGTCTTCCGTGCCCCGGGACTTTTCTTAGTATCACCACTCCGGATCTTCTCTTCTCTGGCTTCACCGATGTTACCGACTAATATTTACAACCAGATCTGTACGTGAAAGGTTAATTTAAATTTCTAAAAGCTCTTAATTTCGATTCTCTAATCTTACCATGCATAACAAATAGTTTTTAATTATGTGACCTGAAATAGCTGATATTTCTGAATATGTACCCATTATGAATACCTGGAATATTTGAAACATTGAAACGTCTTAAGCTCTGAATCTTCCAATGTGAATTATGGTTTTAAGGTTTTCTTTGATTTGTCTTCCCCTCCGCTCATGACTATTCATGACAATAATTCTTGGTTAACTTTGAATAACTCGAATTTTCACGAACTCCTAATGAGTTTTCTATCAAATTTCATGTTAAAATGTCTTGTTTAAGTAATTCAAACTGACAGGAAAAAACATGACGTATGAGAAAATTCAGTTTGGAAAAATTCTACATAAATTCAGACCTATGTGAATGTAAATCATTAGGTTTAAATTTTATAGTCATTTTACGGAACCAGGATGGATTAATTAAATTCCAATATTTGTTTTTTACAGTGACTTTGGAGTTCGAGTAGATACAATCGGCTGTAGTTTCAGAAAATATTCATAGATAATTCTCATTGTGTGATATTTAATTCACCTACAATAACCGATTATATTATTATTACCATATTTTTGGGAAAGAGCGCCTCATGGGATTTGCGCTGAAGTGGGCGAAAATGTTGAGATGTATTTAAGAGCTTGACGTTAAACATCATATCGGTGAGGCCCATACGAAATTCACTTCCCAATTTAAATAATATTTAATCATATTCTATAAACGAATATTAATTTAAAAATGCTTTCTAAATCCTCAGATCTCTGGACTTCTTCTAGATGATAAAACAATTAATTAATTAAAATGAAAAAGGAAGATAAATACGCGTTATTTCTTTACAGTGTTTATAATTTACGCATGTTCATTATAAATACTGTACTATATTTATTCATTGTAAATTCACTGTACTACCCCGAAGCGAAGGAACAAAAACACCGTCTCTTCTTTTGCTATCAAAATTTGAACAAAAGCTGACACAGCCCACTGGCAGTTTATCTGACAGTTTTGGGGGAAGATTGAAAATATGTGTTCGAGTAAAGCCCTCAGTATATAACTAGATCGGCTTGAAATTTGCCGAAATTAAAGACGCGATGTATCTCGTGATTGCCGGAACACATGGCGTCAAGTTAGGCGAGATAACTACATCATGGTTGCTGCAAGGATTGAGCATAATTATATAAAAAACGACGATGTTTTATGCAACCTAGATATGCTATTCTGAAAGACAAGAACAACACGATAGGCAAATAAAGAGAAGACAATATTTAAAAAAAATTACACCATATTTATTTTCAATATCTCTTCTTATACGTATAAATTAATATATTGTCATAATTCAAAGCCAGTCGTGAAGCTATTAGCAAAACAGAAATAACGAGTCCTCCAGTTAAATTGGGTTCAATATTTGTACATATTTATAGTTTGTTTGATACAGACATTCGCCTCTGGCACGATCGAAAATCCAATCTGTGGTATTTATCTCTCAACCACCACCAATAATATTAGAAATTATTTCGGGGTTCTCTCATGTTTAATCAAGCATCACCACATTTGCCATGATACCGAAACACCAGAATAGTTTTGAACATAATTTGATGAGTTGAAAGCAGAACAAAATAAAATGGCAGGTGTTAGCTTTCGTTTATATCGGGAATACATGTACGCAAACAAACGTTGAATGATCGATTACCGGGTACAGAATATGAGAAATCCTATTAAATAACAACTCTTATTTTCAGTAATAAAACTTCTTAAAATTTTTTAATTGATCAGAAATGAACTTTAATACAAATTTTTATATAATATTTTGATTATATATTAATGTAAATTCAAATTATATACAAGATAGGCAAAAACCCTCAGCAAATTTTAAACAAAAAAAAGGAAAAAATAAGAAAATTGACAAAAATAAAGTTGCGGTTAGAACTGAAATTATCATAATGATCAATTTTCTAGATAAGTTAGAAAAATTTCAATCACAGGTGACGCTGTGCCATGAAACGCTCGACAAAACATGAAATGCAACGTAGGGATGAGACAATTTGCATTACATGAAACTCTACCATATTTCAATTGCCATGGTGAGCACCCATTCACCCGTTTAAAGTAGCCCGAGCTTCAAGTGACACTCATATTTTTGAATATGTTACTGCCAAAGCAGTGCGGTTAATTCGCTAATTGGCCAAGAGCATTGACCGAATTTCCAAATCATTTCGGACTTGGTTCTTTGGTTCTCGCCAAAGCTCGTTGTGCTGATGTAAGACGGCCCGATAGGAGCCAAATTGTTTTTCTAATCGCCAAAGTGGCATTCATGTGTATTCAGAATGTAGCAGCTGTATTGGATTAGCTCCATGTGACGATAGATAAGTAAAATTTGCGAGAAATAACTATAGAAATATTTATATAAACATAATGTTTCTGCAAAATTTTGAAGAAAAAAGTGTGATATCAAAGATTACCGCATCGTGACTTCTGTTTGACGAATTCCCATAATTAACGTGCACATAATTACCACAAAATAATATGCCAACTTGATTCCGAATTATGTATTTTGTATCGGATTTTTGCCCGGGTTCGCAGGCCACATCGCACAATGTCCGTGTTTCGGATCTATATTCAACGAAATTGGCTGATTCCCGACGAGGCTGGCCACTTCGCGAATTGGCCAATTTCGGGCTTTGGCAATAACGTATATATTACTTTCAAACGCGAAGTGCGGCCAATTTGTGAAATAAGAGTTTTGACCAAAGTCCATTCAGAAATGATTCTTTTGACCAAAGTCCATACAAAAATGATTCGGGTTTTGGCCGGCCAATTCCTGGACTAGATGTAGATCCCTGGCGAAAGCTCCGTGTGATGATGTTGACGATCCGGTTTAGGCGCCAAAAACCGTTTAGAACATGTTATGCAAAGCTATATTGGATTAACCTCATGTGACGAAAGAGGATAAAATAGAGAAATTTCAGAGAAAAACCTATGAAAAAATAACAATAGATAGACATATAGTGTTTTTTTGTGAAATTTTGAAGAAAAAATACTGCACCGTGACTAAGATTGTAATATATAACTAGGGTTACATAATTATCACGACAAAATACACAACTTAGCGAAAACCCCCGAATCATGTCTCTTGTTATTGGATTTTGGCCAGGAATCTTCGGCCATTTCGTGAACTGACCAATTTCTGGCTTCGGCAGAAAAATATTGCCAGTACATTCGGGTAATATGGAATATCTGTTTTATTTTTTCCGATTATTACCATTTTAAATACGGTTAGAAACCTGAAATCTGTATTTCTATAAAATATGGTTTCTTGTCCTTGCATTTTACATTTGTATAGTATTGAAAACTATTATAATTTAAAAAAATTGATCAAAAACAAGATTTAATGATTGCATGACAATGAAAAACAAATCATCGTTTGCTTTTGTATTTGATGACACACGGTGGTGTCATGGTCTATTTACAAGAGTCACAAATGCGATCTTAATATTTTGCCCTAAAATAGTCAAGATGAACCGCGAAATTGCCAAATTTGCGAATTGGCCTAATATCGATGAAAAAAACATGATTCAGGATTATCGTCAAGTTGGCTTATTTTTTCGTTATAATTATGTCGACGTTGTAAATACTTTAATTAAGAAAAAAAGACATTTAAAAACCCATCAAACCACAGTTACGATGCGGTAATCATATTTTTTTCCTACAAAATTTGGCAAAAATACTCTATGCTTATATATAATTTTATTTTTTATAGTTTTTTTTCCTCTCAAATTTTTTTTTCCTTCCTCTCGTCAAATGAAGCTAATGCAATACAGCTGCTATGTATGTATGTATAGGCTTATATATATAAATGTCTCACACGTTGGTGATAAAAATGATTGAATTTGGCTCATACCTGGCCTTCTGAATTCAGCACATCGAGCCAGGGATTATCAGCCATTATCGCCCAGGGATCTACGGCCACTTCCCGAAATGGCCGGCCAAGGTACAAATCATTTCTGCAATTCGGAGTTTGGCCTGAACTCTTGGCCAGTTCACGAGGTAACCAGCTCCGTCGGCCACCTCGCGAAAACCCGCACTTCAGGCTTTGGCAGTAACATCTATATATATACTTTATATAGAGAGAGAGAGAATCGGACACGCACACACATGTTTTTGGATACCTCTCCTCTTCTATCTTACTAACATTTCCATTTTAAAGAGAGATGTTCCAGCTCGACTCTGATATTTATAACATTTCATTATTTATTCGACACATCTTTCAAAAAATAGTGTCATCAAACCGCGAAGAATCGCTCCCTAATCGATGATGTAAATTTTGTGCTTAGTTTCAAATTATTGTGCCCATTTCCAATAGCTAATAGACACTTTAGAAAACTCTCCTGAGTAAATTTCTGGAAGTGTAAAAACAAATATTCTGCTCTAGCAAACTGTGATGATGGCGACAACCGAACGATGCTGACTATATAGCATATACGTTCTACCAATGGGCCCGCGGGACAAATGCGGTCCTCAGAGTGATTTGATGTGGTCCGTGAATAATATATAGTCACATAAACACTCAAGTGGCCTATGAAATATTATCAAATCACTCAAGCGGCCCGTGGAACATTTCCATATTAATTTAGTGGCCCGTGGAACATTTCCATATTAATTTAGTGGCCCGTGGAACATTTCCATATTAATTTAGTGGCCCGTGGAACATTTCCATATTAATTTAGTGGCCCGTGGAACATTTCCATATTACTTTAGTGGCTCGCAGAGCATATTCAGATCACTTCAATGGCTCGCAGAGCATATTCAGATCACTTCAATGGCTCGCGGAGCATATGCAGATCACTTCAGTGGCTCGCGGAGCATATGCAGATCACTTCAGTGGCTCGCGGAGCATATGCAGATCACTTCAGTGGCTCGCGGAGCATATTCAGATCACTTAAGCGACTCCAAGCACATTCCAAATAGTTTAAGCGACTCCTAGCACATTCCCAAATCCCTCAAGGCACTCCAAGCGTATTCCCAAATCTTTATTTAAGCAGTATCCTCCCTTAAGTGCTACTTAAGCACTTGGTGCCACAGTGGTACATTTCCAGATCACTTGAGTGGCTAGAAGCACACTAACTGATCACTTTAGCGGCATGACACACATTTTTAGTTCTTTAAAGCCGGCCGCTGATTTTTTATAAATCACTTTAGCGGCTTTTGTCACATTTCCAGATCATTTACTTTACTCGAAGCACGTTACCACATCCCTTAAATTGCCTGCGATACAATCTCAGATTACTCAACTGGCCTTGCAGTGAAACCAAAAATTAAATACGCATATATATTTTATTTATTACTTTATTATTATAATTTGTATATTTTCCTCCATTATAATTGGGCATATGCCTGTTGTGTGAGATATAAATAAATATTGAAATATGTATGGTGATGTCGAGTTTTTCGTTACACAGCGATATCTGTGAGTAAAATATTGAATATTTTTTAATTCATCGAAAAAGTTTTTTTGTCAACGATATGGACTCTTAACAAAGATCATATATTTTTATATCAATGAATTTATTATTATTTTTTTTAAATTTGTCCTGGCTTTTTGCACCCCTCTCCCTGTAAAATCATGAACATGAGTAAAGAGTAATTATTTACTGATATTATTTTTTCTAGATCGAAAACTAAAACATTCGTCAAGTATAAAAACAAGTGTGTAAGCTATATGTACGTGAATTATCCATCTCAAAATGTTCGTTTGTTGCACAAAATGTTAACAATGTTTATAGTCGTGATTTCCCGTTTTGTTTCTCATTTTTGCCACCAGGAGCGATGACAGCTACTGCGGAGATTTCTTGCGGTATTATTACGCTCACGAGATTATATGTATATATAATATGTGTGTGGTGCCATCTCTCTTCCAGAAAGAGAAGTTATATAAACTTCTGTGTATCTATAGAAAAGATTCTGGGAAGGAAATGATCAGGTGTCGGAATCACGAACCTCAATTTTTCAAAACCCATCGATTTTCGGCATGTTTATTTACAAGGTATATTTGTACGAAGAAAAAAATGTTTCAGAAGTAAAAACTGGGCTTCTGAATTTGTATTTTAATGAATTTATTTCCTTTAATTTAATTTATTATTATAATTGATGCGTATTAATAACTTTATGCTCAATTTTTTTTAAATTGAGAATACAGAGCAAATCTCTTCATGGGTAAAGCCAGATAAACAAATACATAGCATAATTTCAGCTACATTTATAGCGAGTAAAACATTAAAAACTTTGCATTTTATACTGATCCAAATATTGCAATACTGTACTTAACGTATTGTTGAATTTCATATCAGGATTTGCTTCGGACATTGGAAGACCACATCTTGGAACGGCATGAAAAATGCTGAACACTTTAAAACCCATCAATAAAACGCATACACATTTCACATGTTTCTGGCATTACTTTCTTAATCAGCCAAATAAAATATCGTGAAAGTAATTAAAAAATCGTATAACTAATGTAAAAATATGAATCAGGTATTCATTCATAAGGAATGACACAGGTCTCAATGGTATCTGTATCGATCGATTCAGGTCCAGACACTGTGAGTACAGTATAACTCTTTACAGTTTCCATTTCTGAAAAAAAAGAAATTAAAATCAATGTCTATAAAAATAAATACACACATTTACAAGAACTAATACTGTACACAAACTCAAATGCACTGTAAGATCCCTCTATGATGAAATTCTATTTAATGGGAATTTCTTTGTAATGAAATATTTTAGCTGGGCTTCTAACATCAGGAACGCACAGCCTCCTGCGCGCTGGCCAAATGCGGCTCGCCAAGGGGTCCCGTCCGGTCCGCGAAAGGAGTTCCACTATCAATTCACACAGTACGATGAATACCTATGCTGACCATATTTCCTTGACGTAAAATAGGGATCCATATGGGATATCACCAAAAAATTGTCAAATTCAAGAAACATTTTTAATTACAGCAGAAAAATGTTCAATTATAAATTAAGTATTCGTTCACAGAGAAAAAAATTGTCGAAGGCAAGAGAAGTTGCCATTTGCAACCAAAAAAATGTCAAAAGCAATTGATGTGTTGCAAACTATCACCAAAATTGCTAAAAAATTGTCAATGACGGGAATTAGAGAGCTATTGTAAGTTACAATGGGTAAAAATATAACCGACAAAAAGACATATTTTTGACACAGATATGTAAGATTAATACGCAGTATTTATGCGACTATAATTAATCATGATATCGTCATGATTATCATAACACATGAGTCACGAAAATAATCTCCATTTCAAAAATTTCAAGATTGCCTCGTTAAAAATTAGGAAAAACGGGGACATTTTATAAAAGAAGTAAGGGCAGCCAAAATACGGTAATATCTCTTAAAATACGGGTCATATAGTCACCCCTTATATAAAAATTTCTGTTTCGCCAGCGGTAAAAATAACATATTCGGTTCCCCGTCTGAAAAGAATGCGCACCCCTGGCATGGATTTTTATGAATTTATCCTTCATTAAAAGATATATCTTTAACAACGGAATTCGTTATAACGAAGCAACTTCGTTATATCGAACTGCGACAGTATTTTCAAGATATAATATTTTCAATCTGAAACACATTTCAAGACCACTTTCTCGTATATTTCTTGGATTATTCGCTGGTATCATACATAAAATATATTTTTTGATGTCTGTAGAAAAAATGTGCAACCGAATAAAAGCAAATAGGATCCGAAAAAAGCTCCGTATCTTCGCTTTTGATGAGTGATTTCATAAGATCTTGAAGATACATATCCCCCCTCCCATATTGGAAGCACCGGGTATAAAACGCATTATTTTCAGGTTTCGGTTTCACTGTCCCGAACACGCATACATACATATAACAACGCGAAATGTTATACTCGGATAAAACAAGCCAATAATATTTCGAAAAATGACAGTATTAAAAAGGTTTTATTCCATCAAAAGGAACAGAAAAGAACGTCGGGAAATCTTTTCCCTTTCAGAATACACAATGCCCGATACATATTATTTTCTTTCCAGTGCGTGTATAGTTCTCATTTTGTATGTTTCAAGAAAATTTAGAGATGAAAATTCAAAGAAAAGAGAAGAAAAGCTTAGGTTTTTTTCCCACGAAAAATGAAAAATATAAAATATATAGGCCTTAATGTTACATATCTAATGTCACAAAACTTCGTTCAGGCTAAATCTCAAGAGATAGTGAAAAATAAGGCAGAAAAAAGAAAATATTTTGCATCTCACAAACAAGGATGATAACCAGGAGCAAAAAGAAAAAAAGTTGGATAACCGGAGTTGCATTTCCTGGTAAGTGTTTAGCAAAAAAATTTATGAAAGATTTCATCTCCGTGCTTTTGCGAAATGTTTACAAAGCACTTTTTCGTTCAGTGTAATCACGGTTTCCTAAGAATTTTTGCGTTCACCTGCACGTTCGTAAATTGAAATTTGAGCCGAATTTTTATCGATATTCTACTAAAATCCAATATTTTTCGTTTACATGAGGGAAATTCTTTTCCTTACAGTATTAAGTTGCATATTATCCCTATATATTTTGGACAGCATATTCGCAAAAAAAAAATGTATTGTGTAGTATAGTGTTAACTTGATGAGTTAATTAAAGATAGTTAATCTTAACGAGATGAGTTAATTGATGGTAGTTAGGGAAAATCGAAATAGTTTATAGATATTATATAATAGTAGTAGTGATTCATGGAAAAACGAGCAGAAAAAGAAAGAAAAGTAAGAAGTTACAGTGAAGGTAAAAGAAACCTACTATAGTATAAGAATGTAGGTCAGGAGGCAAAATTTTGGGTAATAGTGAATCGCATGTGATGGGAAAGTTTAATCCCAGGAGACAGACTGTTGAATTTATGGGAAAAGCTATATTTTGGAATGCAGTTGTATGTAGTCGGAGATAATGAAGGAAATGTAATAAAACGGTACCCTAGTTGAGAACGTTAGGTGGGTAAAATAATATTCGTGTCAAGCTGAAGACCGTGGCACTGGAAATCTTATGAAAAATAAGATAAGGCTAATCTTTGTCGCTGGTCAAATGCATTGATTTACGAAGGAATGTGCGTCTAGACGGTTTCTATGGACGTGGAGCGGATCTAAAGTAAATGGTAGGGTCAAAGGTTATGGGAATGTGAGATTTTCCCAGAGAAGGAGATGGGCCAATGAAATTATGTTTAATACTAAAAAGTGGTTCAGACGGGAAAAGAGAATTTCAAGATGAGCGAATGGAAAGTCTTGAAATAGCGCAAAAAGGTGGAGTTGAAATTATCAATCAAAATATAAAGAGATTTTAACGGAGAGAGAGGGGAATTCCGCAGACTAAGAGAGAGTTTGGAGTGTTAGATCAGAGGGAGAGGGAGTCAGAAACTTAGGACAGAAGGATGACGTCGAAGAAATTGTGGTCTAGGATCTTTAAAGGGGTAAGTGATGCTCAATATGTATTGTCATGTTTTTAGAATAAGTGCCTCCACATCACTGAAAAAGTTAATTGTTAATGTGCATGTACCTGTGTAATCTGTAATGAATCATCATAATAATGTAAATAAATTCAATGTAAATTTAAATGGGAGTATACGTAATTATTTTCAAGTCTCTCAATAACTTCTAATTAGATTAGAATATGTTTAACCCTGGGTTACTACGGGGATTTGGGGTTGCTCTTCACTATAGAAGGAGACCTCAATCTCAGTAGGAAGTTACACAACGCGATGGGAAT
This sequence comes from Pholcus phalangioides, assembly GCF_987345545.1. NCBI lineage: Eukaryota > Metazoa > Arthropoda > Arachnida > Araneae > Pholcidae > Pholcus > Pholcus phalangioides. The sequence goes on along the minus strand of NW_028301628.1, from coordinate 5,222,315 downwards.
AATAGTACTGGCTTAAATGTAAAATGGGAACTGGCTACTAAGCATAAGGGGAGAGTCAACAATGGTGCCGTGACAGTAACGTTACATATAAATGATTTTGGAGACTGAAAATAATTTTTAAATGTTTATAATTTTGTTTTCAAATAAGTTAATTAATTGAATCTGGTACTTGCACTCAATTAAACACTAAACAAAATGAGCCACAGTAATGAAGTAGAATCATCCGGTGACAGAGCAGCTGTCAAAATAAATACAATTGCGGGTTATTTAGGCCTCCTTAATAGTTTCTCCGGTTCAGAGCCGTCTTATCCGGCGGAATATTTCCTCCAATCTATAGAGGAAATTGGTAGAATTGCGGAATGGGCAGATACAGAAAAGTTGATTGTGCTTAAAGCAAAATTGAAGGGAAGAGCCGCTGAATTTCTGGCAAACAGTCCGGAACTAAGAGAGGAAAGAAATTATGAGAGATTCAAGACAGAATTTTTGAGACATTTCAAGAATGAATTTCCTTTAACTTACCATCTCCAGAACTTTACGGGTTGTAGACAAAAACCGAATGAATCGGTCAAGGAATTTGCCTCGCGTGTAAAAAATGCTGCTTTCGGTTTCCTGCAAGGAGCAAATTTCAATAGTCCAGATGTTGAACGATTGGCAGATCGTACTAAATTGTCACAATTTTTAGCGGGGATGAACCCTAAAATACAAAAACATGTATTAAACCATGACCCCCAAGATTTGGCCACCGCAATTAAATTTGCTGCCCTTGTAGAGGGAAATGAGGGAATTAGTCGTAACTATGGTACAGTAAATACCATAGAGAGGCAAGCAACGGGCAATTCTTTTGAATTGAACACATTGCAGTCTATGTTAGCGGAAGTAGCGAAAGAAAGTATGCTCCAGCGTACATCAATGGAAAAATTGGCTCAAGAATTACGAGAAGTAAAAGAAGGAAATGTCCTTGCTCGTAGGGGAAGAGGGGTCCCACCACAAATGTCTACTACCCCACTTCCAGCTCAACGTAATATGCAGAGGTTTGAGGTGCCTCCGCGATTTTCGGGTCGAGGTTTCCAGCCGAGAGGGAATCTCGCGTGTTTTGGATGTGGGTCAACCACCCACCTATTGCGAAATTGTTTTCGCAGAGGGAATCCCCGTCAGCAGCAGGATTTTCGTAGGGGACAGGTTTCTTCCAATAACTGGGGCACTAGGGGAGAGACAGGGTTTTGTAAACAGCAGGTTTTCCGACCTCGGAAGTGACGGTCATGGGGTAGGGGAAGACATGTAAATAGAAAAGAAAACATTGTATATAGGATTCAACAAAATCAGGTTAGGGGTTTTCCTCTACCGATTGTGACGGTGAAAGTCGGAGATATAGAATTTTGTGCTCTTATTGATTCTGGTGCTTGTATTAGTGTAATTGATTCTAGTATTATGAACAATATAATGTGTACTGTGAAGTGTCGTCAATTAAGAAATCAAAATATTGAAATTCGTGGTGTAACTGGCCAGACGTTACCACACGAAGCGTGTTATAGCATACCTATAAATTTGGGAGAATTCAAAGTGAATCATAAAGTATATGTCTCCGAGTATGAGCTGAGTAGGGATTATAAGATGATTTTAGGTTATGATTTTCTCCAAAAGGGAGATTTTGTTTTTGATGTCAAAAGGGGCATGTTAAAGAATAAGTTTACAGAAATAAAACTATTGAATTCAGGGTGTGCTACAGTGTCGCAGGCAGAAAATGTATGTGTAAATTTAGTAATGCCTAATAAAATTTGGGTGCCCGCGCGTACTCAGAAAGTGATTACAGTTAATGTGCCAGGATTTGAATATGGAAGTGAAATAGAGGTTACGCCAAGAAACAATAAGCTGAGTGATTTGTGGGTAGCAAACTCAGTGGGAAAAATTGACGAGACTGGGAAAATTCAAATATTAATTTCCAATATGTCTGAACAGCCCAGGCATGTGAATAAGGGTACAAAATTGGGAACTGGGACGATTTCGGAACAAGATGATGTTAGAGAGGCTCCAATTCCATTAAGGAAAAAGACATTGCCTAGACTGTCGGAACAGGATTTTGACCTAAATAATTTATCACCGGCAATAAAAAGAAAATTATTACCATTGCTCTTGAAATATACACATGTATTTGCCAGAGATGTTACGGAAATCGGGCGAACTACTTTGGCAAAGCACAAAATACCGTGGAATGGAACGCCGATACAGAAATCCCCACGATATAGAACTCCGTATCATTTAAGAGCGGAATTAAGGGAGCAAATAAACGATATGTTAGAGAGTGAAATTATTTCACCATGTGTCAGTAGTCATCCAGCTCCCACTCTTATGGTACGAAAGAAAAATGGCGGGTATCGATTGTGTGTTGACCTTCGTAAGACAAATGAAGCAATTCAATCGGATGAATATGCTCTTCCGTTAATTCAGGATATTTTGGCACAATTAAATGGTGCTAAATACTTTAGTAGTCTTGATCTTTGTAGTGCATATTATCAGATCGAAATTGATGAGAATGATAGAAAACATCTGTCTTTCAGCAATGAAGAAGGGTGTTATCAATACAATGTTGTACCAATGGGGTTAAAAACAGCACCGGCAGCATTTCAGCGTCTAGCTGACAGTTTATTGTCGGAATTACATGACGAACATATTCATTGTTTCATTGATGATCTTTTGATAGCTAGTCCTGATATAGAAACCCATATCCAGAAATTAGAGCGAGTTTTTCAATTGCTTGAAAAGTATAACTTAAAATTAGCACCGAAAAAGTGTGATTTCTTGAAGAAAGAAATTAAATATCTAGGACATGTCATTTCCGAAAACGGTGTGCGTCCACATACCGATAATGTAAAAGCAATCGATGAATTTCCACAACCACGCACAGTCAAGGACTGTAGACGTTTCCTCGGAATGTGTAATTTCTTTAAGAAATTTATACCATTTTATTCGGATTATGCAAAACCTATTACGGATATGACTAAGAAAAATATCACATTTACATGGGGTCGGAGTCAAGAAGAAGCTTTTCAGTATTTAAAGAAAGCATTACGAAATCCACCGGTATTAGCATATCCTAACTTTAATATGGACTTTATAATGTCGGCGGATGCCAGTAAGATAGGAATCGGATGCTGTCTATATCAACGGTATGAACAGGGAAATCATCCTATTGCATACATGTCCCGAAAATTTAAACCGGCTGAGCAGAAATATCCAGCAATTGAACAAGAATTACTTGCCATTATGGAGGGTATCAATTATTTCAGACCTTATTTATTAGGTAGACGGTTTACTGTGGAAAGTGACCACAAACCATTGAAATACTTGCTTAACCTTAAAACACATAATCCACGATTGACGAGATGGTGTTTGAATTTGTCAGAATACGATTTTGAAATTGTTCATAAACCGGGTCGTGACAATGTCGTCGCCGATTGTCTAAGTCGACAGATAAATACTGTCGAAACTCACTCGACTTCGTTAGAAAATCGAATACGCGAAGCGCAAAAACTGGACCCACATTTAAAACCAATTATAGACATGTTAACTTCGGCTAATGCAGAGCCAGTCAAAAAGATGGTTGAGGCATATTTTATGAAGAATGGTTTGCTATGCCATTATGCTTCAAAAGACATTAGGCCTGTCAGAGAAGAGTATATTGAACAAATTGTAATACCGACTTTAATGCGAAAAGAAATATTGGAAGAAATTCATGATAATTTGAGTAGTCACATGGGTTTCGACAAAACATTTGAAAGACTGCGTAGTCAATATTTTTGGCCGGGATACTATAGAGATTGTCAAATTCACGTTAACACTTGTCGCATTTGTTTAGAAAGACGAAGTCATAATCCAAATAAGAAAGCACCATTGCAACGGAACTTTATTCCAACCGAACCGTTTGAGTTAGTTTCGGTAGATATTATGGGACCATTCAACGTAACTATGTCGGGGAATAAATATGTTTTGGTCATGATGGACAATTTTTCTAAGTTTATTGAAGCCATAGCATTGCCAGATACGAAATCTGAAACGTTGGCGAAGACATTTTATTCCGAAATTATTGCACGATATGGACGGCCTCAATTTTGTCTTACAGACAGAGGTGCAAACTTGCATAAGTCAGTTTTTCGTGCCATGCTTGAGAAGTTGAAGATCAAACCTTTAGCTACCTCAGCATTGCACCCCCAGACAAATAGCAGTAATGAAAGGAGTCATGCGACAATTACGCATACCTTAGCGTGCATGATAACGGAAACCGAAGAATGGGATGATATGTTACCCCATGTTTTAATGTCTTATAGAAGTGCTGTTCATGCGGTGTTAAAGGAAACACCACATTTTGTCCTCTTTGGAAGAGATATGGTAACGGCAGGGGAATTGTTGAAAGAACCACCAGTTTTTAATTATTATGCGCATGAACAATATGTATTGCAGCTGCTGCCAAAGTTACAGAAAGCACATGATTTTGTACGTTCTAGCATGCTGCAAGCAGCAGAACGTCAAGAGCGGTATCGCGACAGAACGGCTGTTGACAAGAAGTTAAAATTAGGTGACTCCGTATATTTATTTACCCCGGGGAAACCCAAAAGAGGGGTGTCTCATAAGTTATGTAGGCTATCCACGGGACCATATAGAATCATTGAACAAAAATCTCCAGTGTTATTTAGAATAAAAAACGTACATAAACCAAAAGATATTCAACTGGTCCATTCGGATAGACTCACGAAAGTATCATTACATAGGCCATATGACCCATTTCCTGAAATGAGGGAAAATGAGTCGCAAGTGGAGGACAGGTCAGAAGTAGAAATCGTAAGTGCAGGGGGAAATTCAGACGACGAAGAGGAAAAAGAAAATGAAGCCAATGGTGGGGAGTTACAACTGCCTGAGTTATGGCATTCGTACATAATCCCCAGAAGACAGACGCAGTTGCCTCCGAATGCAGAGGGGGGAAACCGAAACCAGCTGGGAAACCATGTCTCTCCAGAAAGTTTTCACGTAGACCCCCAACAGTTATCTTTTATTGATGACGCGTGTAGTGTAAATGAAACCGAAAACGAAAGCAGCTTAACTGCCGCGAATGTGGCTGATACTCAGTCAAATTCAGAGGCAACACGTTACAATTTACGTGCGCGCAATGTGTATGGTAGAGTGCAAAAATTGAATTCTATTGACAGGATGGCAGAAAGTACCAATCCTGCTGGAGATGGAGAGTTGGAAGGTGGAACTAGTAATGATGCGAGTAGCAATAATATGAATATTGCTGATAAATTATTTGCTTGGATGGCACAACCTAGTGCATCACAAGAGTCGGAAAAAACGGTGCTGGACCGATTAGCTGATAAATTGGCGAGTAAACTCTTAAATGTCATTGAGGTGAGGAATTGAGAAAAAAAAAAAAAAATCCAAAGAAAATTTAAAGTAAATCATGTTAATTTAATGAATAGTAATATTAAATTGACTTAATGCAGTGAAGTGGAGGGACTAAGGAAGCATGGCAGGATTTGTTGAGTATGACTTCTCCATTTTAAAAAAAAAAAAAAAAAAAAAAACACAAGCATTATACCTTAAACGCATTCAATTAATTTCAGATTTTGGTGCTGGCGCTATTACCAGTGGTGGCGCTCAAACACAACGCAGAATATTGTTTGTTTAATGAAGGAACTAAGAAGTGTTCCCATGCGGTCCCCAAAGAATACCTCGAGTATCTCCCACGAAATAGTTGTGCTATCTCAAAGCTATGTAGTCAGTGTGACCAGAAAAAGTGGATTAGTTACATTTGGTCACCACTAACGGAGGAGAAATTCATTACACCTCGCCTGTTCACAATATCACAAAATGCATCATTAACTGGAACGTCACGAATCTTCGAATGTGATAAGGATGGATTTCCTTGTGCGTGCACTACTCAGTTGCCTTGTAATGGAACTGCCGAGTATTGCCAAGAAGTAAATTGCAGTAGGGAATCAGCATGCTTTTGCCACATTAAGGTTGGTCGGTCCAATATTTTTCATTATGACGGTGTTAAAAGAATTGATGAACCCCGCGTAATATCCTTAACATTTTGTGAGCACCCATTAGAATACTCACAAACACATCAACGTCATAGAAGGTCGCTACTTGATGAAGAGGAGGCAATATTCACCTTGAATGGTGAAACTTTGGAATTTCATGATCCTATTGTGGCAGTGTCATCTCCAGGACTTTTGATCGTGCGTAAAGAGGGCCTGGAAACAATAATTCACTTTAATCTCACATCTACTCAAGCCGTAGTTCCAGAAAACTTTCTTCGTTTTCCAGGGACATTGCGATTTATTTTCGTAGCCGAGAAAGGCGGTCACACGATACGAGAGGAGCTGCACGTCAATGGTCGTACGATATGCAGAAAGTTACCGTGCTTCTTTTGTATAGCAGCATTTCAGCATTTGAAATGTCTTCCAGCAACGGCAGCATATTTCGTCTACACCCTGTGTATATTGTTAGCTTCAATAACAATAATTTACTTAAAATCCGCATTGGTGGCGATTTTCCAAGTGGTAAAAACAACAGTGGTGGTTGTTTACCAGATATTTCGATTGATTAAAGGAACGGCTCGAATTACGATGATAGGAGGTGCTCATGTGGGAAATCGTTTGCGAAATTCAGTACAACAAACGCAAGAGTACCTTAATCGTGTAGGGATGCCAGAGCATGCAGTGAACATGCTGGTACTAATAGCATTATTTGCTATGGTGCAACCCTCATCAACCCTATGCAATAATCATTTAATCGTGCAATCGACTACGGCAGAGTGTGAAGATGTTCACGATGCGCAATCATGTAAAATGACCACTCAAGCGACGGTGACACTAGAAAATTTACATTACACTCACTGTTTATGGTTTCAGGACGAAAATAAATATAATTTATTTTCATTGAGTATCAAACTGAATAAAGTTAGATGCTCATGGAATACTCAGAGGATGTACTTTACATTTCCCACGGAATTGAAGGCGGTAGCACAGGTAGCGTGTCCTCAAAATGTTATGTGCGGTTGGGGAGAACACTGTGTTTCTGGTAAAAGGTTCTCAGCCGAAACAACGGAATCTAAACAGTTTCCGGGAATTAACAGATGTATTGCGATTGATGGAGGTTCATCGTCGTGTCATATAATAGACTCGCAACCTTGTTTATTTTACAGAGCTTTTCTGGTTCCAGACTATCTCCGTACCTACGAAATCAGGGCGATTACAGGGTATACTTGCTCATACGATCTCGAAATGGAGGAAAGTATGAACGGAACATCACAAGCCACTGTGATGAATTACGCGATGTCTACAACGAACGGCATAAAAATAAAAGTTCTAGGAGCTTATGATCAACCGACTCAACTTATACAGAAGTCGCTCATTAGGCGTGTCGGAAAACAACGTGAAGCATATATGGAATATGTTTCGCCAGCAGGGGTGCCTCAAGATAACGCAATCGGGCAGGTTCAAGCAAATGCATCACTAACAAAAACTTTCATTTTCGCGGAAAGTAGCATCGTGTGTAGTGCATATGAGGAGTTGCTTCGTTGTGACATGAAGAATTCCGCGCTCAACCGTATGATTGATAGCAAAGTCGCTGCGCTTCCTCGCACCATAGGCTATCATTATTATTTCATTGATGAAAATGAGCAGTTGAAATCGGAGCTGCTTTTCACCAAACCTGTGAATGTGCAACTCATCTTTGACAACTATAACATTGTAGTTGAAAGAAGAACAGTGTGTCCTAAATTTCAAAGTGAGGAAATCACGACAACTGGCTGTTATGCCTGTGCGCCACTCGCCAGAATGACGTTCATGGCGTATTCGACGTGTGCTGAGGGCATGGTGACTGTCAAGTTTGAACGAATCGAGGTCGCTACTAGTACTCTGAGACTACAATCTACACCCACTAAACAGTTGGTAGAATTTAAGGCGGAAACCAGGTGCATTTCCGACAAGCTATGTCTCTATGGCCGTACCGTACATACTTGCCAGCCGCTGTCGTTTTGCTTAGAAGCTGCAGACATTGAACTGTTGCATCCGAATTTAACTACATTGCAGTTTTACGCAGGACAAGTATCTCCTGATCGTTGGTTTTCCGGTTGGAATGGACTTCCCAATACATTCCTGTCACACTTTTCAAGAATTATCTTAATGACATTTCTAACGACATTTATTTTTATTTTCAGTTGTTCTACTCTTGTTTCTCTATGTAGACGATAAGAAGAAATGAAGAAGGTCATTGTATATATGATTTATTTAGGTACAAGCAGACTCACCTTATGATTCTCCCATTGGAAGATGATGCTAGCGAGATCTGTTGTCCTATCACATATTCTATTTTTCAAATGGATTTTCTGTTTATCATTTATGTTTAATTGCAAGCTTTAGTTGAGGGATATTTATTCATGTGCTAGTAAATTTAATATTTTAATGTTTTGAAAGAATATATGTTATTACTTATGTAACCCTTAAGTATTTGTGGACCTTGAAGTCAAATAATTTTAGTACTTGCTGAACATAATCGATATGTGGTGAAGGTAGAAAGTAATAATCATTCTAGCTGCAGTATTTGAAATGTTATAGAAAGAATTGCATTATATGGTGTTGTAAAATGAATGATATAAGTATGATTGTGTTTATCATGAAACAGTTATATGTTTTTGAGTATGACTTGCCCCAACCCAGCCTAGTATAGTATACAGTATTGTTGTTTCAATTCAAATCAACAATATGATGAAAGGGTAAATGGAAGAGGAGGAATGATTCAGTAGTTAACTAGTCCCAGGCTGAGAGGATTGAAAATTTGCTGTGAGCAAATTTTTCCGGCAAGGGGAGGAATGTTAACTTGATGAGTTAATTAAAGATAGTTAATCTTAACGAGATGAGTTAATTGATGGTAGTTAGGGAAAATCGAAATAGTTTATAGATATTATATAATAGTAGTAGTGATTCATGGAAAAACGAGCAGAAAAAGAAAGAAAAGTAAGAAGTTACAGTGAAGGTAAAAGAAACCTACTATAGTATAAGAATGTAGGTCAGGAGGCAAAATTTTGGGTAATAGTGAATCGCATGTGATGGGAAAGTTTAATCCCAGGAGACAGACTGTTGAATTTATGGGAAAAGCTATATTTTGGAATGCAGTTGTATGTAGTCGGAGATAATGAAGGAAATGTAATAAAACGGTACCCTAGTTGAGAACGTTAGGTGGGTAAAATAATATTCGTGTCAAGCTGAAGACCGTGGCACTGGAAATCTTATGAAAAATAAGATAAGGCTAATCTTTGTCGCTGGTCAAATGCATTGATTTACGAAGGAATGTGCGTCTAGACGGTTTCTATGGACGTGGAGCGGATCTAAAGTAAATGGTAGGGTCAAAGGTTATGGGAATGTGAGATTTTCCCAGAGAAGGAGATGGGCCAATGAAATTATGTTTAATACTAAAAAGTGGTTCAGACGGGAAAAGAGAATTTCAAGATGAGCGAATGGAAAGTCTTGAAATAGCGCAAAAAGGTGGAGTTGAAATTATCAATCAAAATATAAAGAGATTTTAACGGAGAGAGAGGGGAATTCCGCAGACTAAGAGAGAGTTTGGAGTGTTAGATCAGAGGGAGAGGGAGTCAGAAACTTAGGACAGAAGGATGACGTCGAAGAAATTGTGGTCTAGGATCTTTAAAGGGGTAAGTGATGCTCAATATGTATTGTCATGTTTTTAGAATAAGTGCCTCCACATCACTGAAAAAGTTAATTGTTAATGTGCATGTACCTGTGTAATCTGTAATGAATCATCATAATAATGTAAATAAATTCAATGTAAATTTAAATGGGAGTATACGTAATTATTTTCAAGTCTCTCAATAACTTCTAATTAGATTAGAATATGTTTAACCCTGGGTTACTACGGGGATTTGGGGTTGCTCTTCACTATAGAAGGAGACCTCAATCTCAGTAGGAAGTTACACAACGCGATGGGAATAATAGTACTGGCTTAAATGTAAAATGGGAACTGGCTACTAAGCATAAGGGGAGAGTCAACAATAGGGTCACTGTATATAACAAAGTTTTTTAAGTGTGGAATAGAATTTTTAAATTTTCTCATTGTGTGTGTGTGAGTGACTTACTTATTACTAGAAATTATTTCTCTAAAAATCGTTGCAGAAAAATAACGAGATATTATGTGATTTTAAATAGTAATTTTCTGTTAAAATAATTAATATTTTATGCAAATAAAACTGTAATGAGTTTCAATAAACTAAATTCAAATTTTCGAATTCATTGCGAATATTAATTTACTATAATTATCCGCATAATGTCATTGACCTATGAGATAACGAGATGTTGTTTATTCCTCTTTAAAATTTCATGTAATAACGACGAAAAATTAAAATCTGATATAACGTGAAATTATTCTGCTAAAATGTAGTTTTATGCATTAGATTTGTTCTAGTTTTTTGGGTTTTTTTGTCATAGATATTCAGTTTCTTCGTTGAAATTTTTTTCCCCTTTCAGTCAGCGCCCTTGGAAATGCGCTGGATGCTATAACAAACATTACACAGAAACAACCTTCACGTTAGGTTCACAACACAGACACGACATTCCAACATGTGCCACGTTAGAAGTTCCGCAGAGGAATATGGATGAGGTGCAAGTTTAGTTTAGTAGTAGTAGTTTGCTTGTTGCGGCCTTTGTATTTGCTCATATATTCATTTACATACAGTCGCCCCCCCCCCCCCCCCCTATTCGTGGTTTTTTTTCCTTTTATTGGAAATTTTTTGCAACACTTAGATATCGTCATTCGTGTGTATTTTTACAAAATTTGAGTTGCATATGTTTAGGATGGCTCGCTAATGACATTACTGTCATCACTAGACCCGTGGCAGCTCCCAAGAGAGAAACAGTCACATCTCATACTATTGAATACACGAGATATGCAAGGGAAAAAAAACTATGGTTTCGGTTATTTGTGGAATTTCCGTATTCGCGGACACCCCCGGAACGTAACCCCCGCGAATACGGGGTCAAGGTTTCAAATGGATAAATACAAAAATACTATAAATGCAAATTAGGTAGTGAGAAACGATTTCTTTAAAAGCATCTGTTTACTAGTTACTGGTTGAAATTACTAACGTATATAATTAAATGAACACATTCACAGAAAGACAGGGATTAAAACTGAAATGCTGTATCACCTAAATTTCCTATTTTACATAAAAGTAAGAAAAATTTACAAAAAAAAAATAAATTTCAGAGATACATAATATATAATGTACGATTAAAATAAATGACATATACAACGATATGACATAGAATTATTACTTCTTTAATTTCAAAAATCATAAGTTCTATTCATAAATTCATATCAAAAATTATCAAATAGAAATAACTGATTAATAAGGTTTTATTTTTTAATGCACCTGAAATACAATGGCTGTCATATGCGAACAATTCATTTAAAATTGTCAAAATTGGATGTTTGTATAATACATTCAGAAAACAAAAAACATAATTACTACGATATACATTTACAGCAGAAAATACAAAATGTAAGCGAAAACGATTCCACGATAGATTAAATATTATTATCAGGAACGTTATATAATATAAATTTAATTTTTATTCTTTGTTTGATAACATTAAAGAGAAAGTATGTAAAAATGAATTTTTAACAGGCATTTTTCTTTAAATTTCAGTAAGCATATATATATATACGAAATAACTATACTGCTATGGCTAATTGCTATGATATTACTACGATAAAAATAAATTAAATTTGGTATCATGATAGGATTTCTGATACTCATTGCCTGAAAATTCGGGATTTTTCTTATTCAATATTCCCAACGTTAATGTGAATAACTTAAATTTAATCCTCTTGTGAATAACCCTCAATACTGGAATAATAGCGATTCACGTTTTATAGGAATATCATGAAAAAGAAGAATTGGGGGGGAAAAAAATTGGTTTTCTTTTTATCAATTACTAGATGGTAAATCCTTTAGAATAATAATATTAAATATTAATTGGATTTTACCAAAGAGGAGAGATGAGTAGCGGTTCCGCATATTTTATTTAATTTTTTTTTCTTCAAAAATATAATACGTATTTTAAAGAAAAATATATCTATTTTTTTGATAGGTATGTTCGCTTCAATCGAAAATCCAATTAAAATGTTCAAAATTTTATTAAATTTAATTTAAGTCGATTTACTTCATATTTAAAAAAAGAAATACTTTAATAATTCAATTTTTTTTCTGAATATATTAATCGGAATGTTTCCGTTTTGATCTACGAATATATCGATTTCTATAACTTGTGTTATTTGATGATTTCTTTCAATTTAAGAAGTTAAAATGAGATGTAATGCACCGTGAAAAATGTAAAAATGTAAAGTTAATTATGTGACTAATTCAGTTTTGTATTTTATATTTTAAGTGATGCAAAATTATCTGTTGGTTCTTTTGTGATGAATCAATTCGAATGTGATTGAAATAAGTAATATTTGATTCGTTTACAAGAATAAAAAAATCATTGTATTGACCAGCTGGGTTGGTAGTATTGTCTGCAATAAGATAATCCCAAGCATGTGTTGATGTTATATTGTAGACAAAAGATTCACCTCCGTCCCACGGACCAGAAGCGGTCCACGAAAGGTGTTCCAGTAGAAAAGTATCAACACACGGGCCCCTTTACACACAGTTATCCCTCAAATAAGTATCTGCAAGAAATAAGTTTCTCGTAAAATTTTTTGGTATCCTTTGCCCTAAAATTGGTGAGGAACCTCACGAATATTGCAGACACTTCTATCTGCAGTAGTTTTTTCGCAAAAGGCAGGATATTGTCGAGATCCTTGATATTTATGGAAAGCAGTTGGCGTTTGGGTGTAGGTCTAGGCTGTTTTTGTGGTTTCAATGTAGTTTGCGTTTATATTGTTTCCAACATAATTTAATTCTGCATAAGCATGGAGCACCGTTCAAGGCATAATTTCACCACTTAATCTTCCGTCATCAACACTGTTGCTTGCTTTGCAAATCTTTTGCCTGGTGTAATTTTCATTATCCTCTGAACTCTCATGATTACCACTGCTTCTGCGTTTTTCTCACGCAATTTCTGCCAAATTTAAAAAAAAATTTTCCTATTCGGTGAATCTGCGTCTTCTTGCTATTTCTACAGCAATCACCAGTGTACGTAGATATGTTTACTTTGCGAAACAAACAATTCATCGGAGAAAATGTCAAAAGTAGTTGACAAAAAAAGCCGAGACACTTGCTGAACGACATCTGCAGATAAGAATGAATGCGATAAAGGTCTGAGAATGGAGGTTACACTGTATGAGATAAAGACACTGCATAGGAAGAATTTTAACCAGAATAAAAATCACCTGTGACAATGTTAGTGGTATTATATGGTGAATGTGTTCTATCACATATATACCTTATAATACCACTAACATGAGAGGTCATTGGGACTCCCCCCCCCCATCCTTCTTTCTAGGTATATTGCCTCGTATCTCCTTTGTTAAGAAAGATAATTGAAAAAGATTTGGTGTACAATAAGAACATATGATAAATCTGGAAAAGTCGAGAAATTTTTGAACATTTGGCTCTTCCTGCTTGATATATGGGAGCAGAAAGAAAGCGCGGGGTCACACAGACCCCCGTCTGTATTTCTAGTATTAAAAAGTCAAAGGGGAGAAAAGTGTTACCAATTAAGGACAAAAAGTTTCAAAGGTAGGAAAAATTGTTTGTAAAGTTGAAAGTTTTTTGGAAAAAAATATTAAAAGGAAATTAAAGTTGCCAAAAATCATTGAAAAAAAAACCAAATGACAGGAAATATAGAGCTACTGCAAGAATGTGTTGCAATGAATATAATATATATATAATCGTTGATTTTCATGAGAAATACAAACTCACTACTACATACAAACATATATATATATATATATGGTAATACTGGACTGTAAGCGATAGCAATATCGAATATTTGTCCCGCGAACGGGAAACGTTGTGCAGTACTGTAGACAGAATGCATGTACTGTAGACAGAATTCACGAGAAGATGCTATCAGCTAAATTCGCAATTTGTTTGATAGAATAAGCAAAGGATGCACCAGAAATAAGAGAAAAGGTGCCAAGAAAACCCATTTAGTACACATCAAATAAATAAAAGGTATTGATTACAACAATCTTGTTCAATGTACGACATAGATCCGCGTGAAGAGAATAATAGTTGGTTGGATCCCCTGGAGGGAATATGACAAGAATAGTCGACGATCTGAAGATCAAGTGGAGGTTTAAAGATATGAGAGTCCGTGTTGAACAAGATCCAACATGATCATCTGATAAATGCTTCACGCGATGGGAAAAAACTTTGACGCATTATCCAAGAGATTAATTAAGAACGATAATGAAAAAAAAAAAACCGCTGTGAAAATTAGCTGCATAAATTTATTTATATGAAGAATGGATTGGCTCGAAACCAAGTTACTCCGTCGTGATGTATGGTAGGAGTGCATTAATCATTTCAATAACTTTATTTACTGCCATATTCGTTCATACTAGCTTATTCAAGTAAAAATAAATTTCTTAACGTCGCAGTCAAAAGAGAAATAGTTAACTTAAGTGCTGCACCATTACAAGATTTTATTTAATTTATTTTTAATTATTACCGTTTATTTTTCCGGTAGTCTAACAACAAAAATTTATTTGAGAATAGTTGATAAATAATCAAAAATATTTTGAATAGTTAAAATGAAATTGAATTTGTAGATATTTGAATGTCATGCGATAAAATGTTAATAGTCAATATATTGGGGAATGTGTATCTAGGAGAATAAAAATGCCCAAACCTAAAAAAATATGAATTAAAAAAGAAAATTCACAACGGCGACAAATATACAAAACATGGAAACTACCCTTGGAAAAAAAAATTGGCATATTTTTATAAATTTGACATTTCAACAACAATGTTTTTTTTTCTTCCTGAGGAAAAAAAATATTTTAAATAATTTATATATGATTATTTTAAATATTTTTTTGGCAAAAAATAGGCATTTTAAACAATATTTTTAGTTAACAGTGTTTTTGGTTTCCAAATTTTCAATCATCCTTACAGGCATCAAAGCCTCTGGATGGGAAATATGTTTTACATAATTAATATCAAATAATATCAAATATCAATAATATCAAATCTCTGTATGTTGAAAATGAATAAATTTGATTTGAAAAAAATATATATATTGGTGCAAACAACAAAATTCTTGACATTTTTATATCGGTTTTGCCAACTCCCAGCATGAAATAATCGCAAACACACACGGAAATTATATGAAGTTTTATCTGGATAAATCCCAGGCTTAAATGTAATCATTACGCTTGAGTACGCATGACGTAAGGGGCCGTTCAAGTATTACGTAAGCAAATTTTCAGCCATTTTTGACCCCCCCCCTCCCCGAGCTTGTCAGCAAAACGCTGACCCCCTTTCCCCCCCCCCCCCTTGTCAGCAAAATTTCATCAGCTCTGCCCCTCTGAATCCTGACTCATATTTTCATAAAGGGTGGTTGATGACGTAAGCATTATCCAAATCCCCCCTTCTCATCAAAAGTCAGCAAATCGGAACCCCCCCCCCCCCATCGATGATGACGTAATACTTAAACGGCCCTAAAGTAAAATTCTCTAAACATTTACTGATAGGTTTAGAAAAACGCATTTTTTTTGTTATAGCATAATGATAACATACAGTGGCTCCGAAACAAAAATAAAATACCGCAAATTTTCATTGATTCATTTTCTTTTCGAAGTATAAACTAACTTTGACGTAAATACTGTTGACTGGTATTAAAACCAAATGTCGTGCACAAGATGTCCCATAAATTCGTAAATGCTTTAAAAATGTATAAAAATTGAGGAAATTACTATATTTTAATATGCGTTTTTGTTTTTTCAAAATATATTCTTACAAAGGCAGATTGTTTTGGTGTAGAAAAAATAGTTCAAATTTTCGTCAATAGGAAACACTGCACTGAAAAATTTTTTCCTGTCAAAAAAGAAAATGAAATCCTCCTTCTTGGGAATAACTTTTTCGCGAACAGCGTTTAAATAACCAATTCCTGCAATATTTTATCCATTATTTATGAATTTATGGGACACCCTATATAATGAAAATTCTTTCAGAAACAAAAATTATTGAAATGGAATTATATTAACTATCAGACTGAAAATACCGTCGAATCCCGTTATGAATTACTCCAAGAGACCAGATAAATCACTTCGTTACAACGAAATTTCGTTATAAAGGAATTCAAAAATTTTTTGCATTGTTCCTATGTAAATTTATCTCGGGGATTAGAAAAGTGTTCGTTAAAACGAGATTTTTGCTACATAGGTATTCGTTAAAACGGGACTTGACTGTATTTGCAGTCAATTCTTTGGAGATATTATGCTTTTTTTTTAAACCCATATTAACATGCGTTGTCTGCATCCGTTTGACGATTACGAAAACATATGCGCCATGGGCGGATAGGCCAAGAAATATGGTAATTCATATCCTACATGTATTTACTCCACAATATACTTGTATAGTGCATTATATATATTGGTAAATAGAAGGAAGTATTTCCAATCAGAAAACGAAACATCGTGTGTTCCTTACTTCCTCAACTCGGTATGCGTTCCGTGTTACAAACTCTGTTTTCTCTATTTCGAATCTGCCGGCACGAAGCCGGGACTATGAACAAACCAATATACAGAAAAGATCGCAGCGTATTATCGTGACGATATTCATTTACCCGACACGAAACCCGAATATTATCTCAGATTTTCGAGACCGTACGATATGATTAGAACCCACGAGGAGGAATCATTGATCCGGAGTATGTATCGTGGAACAACGTTGAAACCTCGGTGTCGGTTACTCCCGACATATCAACAGAATAATTATTTGTATAGCACCGAACCAGAGAGCGTCTGTGTTGGAATTACCTACGGTTATTCACAGCCAGATTCCGTATCATAGAAAACTCTGGTTCCACAAGCCCGCGCTCCGGTACCCAATTTTTTTCATTAATGATATTTACCCATTTTGATGCATATCATTAATTTAGAAGGCGGTCGATTTTCGTGGTTTCCTTTTCGATGAAAGCATGAGGGGTTTTAATTTTCGCACATTGAGGCAGCGTATACTTAAACGGGAATGTAAAAACAATAGTAGTATAACGGGGAATAGTAGTGTATGCAGGATCGATCTGTTGAGAGAGCACAGCAGCAGCAGGTTTGTTCGGGAGGGGGAGGGGGTAGACGCAAGAAATCTCTTTTAGTGAAATTTCGAGCTGTTATGTTAATTAACAGAATTTTGAATTAACAGGGGTGATCATTATCATATAAGTATACTATATTTTGATATTTTTTTAGTTTTTCTCAAAAATAGTTGAAAATACAGTCGACTCCCATTATAACGAACTCCAAGTGACCGCGAAATCACTTCGTTACAACGAAATTTCGTTATAAAGAATTCCAGGTTTTTGCATTGCTCCTATGTAAGTGCATCTGGAGGATTAGAAAAGTGTTCGTTAGTACGAGATTTTCACTATATTGGTATTCGTTAGAACGGGATTCGACTGTAATTACAAATTCTGATCTTCAGGTGGTGGCATACTGTTGGCTTTCCTGCGTATGCCCCTGATATGGAACTCTCCTCATCGTTTCATTTCATTAAGCACAATATCAATTATCGAGTTATACTTACTTATTGGTGCTTTATGTCATCTTGTGTGTGTGCTGATGATTTCCCAATGCTGTTCATCATTTTGTTACACAAAATAGCCTCTTTCATTGATGCGAATGTCTTCTGAGACGAGGATGACACTGGTACCATTTTCAATCACAGGTTTCGATTACTTAACTTCACTGACGATGATGTCATCATTCGTCACCTCACCATTGCTTTGGCCACTGATCCCAAAAATGGTCAGTATTAGTCCAGAGGAAACAACAAATGTAAAACATTCATTTGTGGTAGATGTAATAGTAGTATTATAGTAGGCGAGTCCGTGTTATAACTTTGTTAGCTCCAGAAATTCACAAAACTAACTATAGATGACATTTGGCTTTGTTATATTCCATTGTTTTTTTTTAGTTTTCTTTAAAACTTTTCTGTACATGAAGTAATGCAGAACTTGCACTAGCGTTTGTTTCCTTTCTTAAATTTTCTGTATACAATATTTTCTTCTTTATTTCGTAATGGAAGTTTTAATAATTAAGCATGAATGAAGTTAGGCGCGTTTTCATACAAGCGTCTCTTTTCTGAGAAAATAAATGCCCTTGGTGGCATTACTGTCCGTCGTAGTAGAGGAAGATGAGCTCACGGTTGGCGAGGGTTCCCTGGAATTTCACCTTTGTCATCTGGCAACAATTGCTGGCATGTGGTGACTATGTGCATTCTAGAAATAAAATGTAACAGAGAAGACGGGAAATTAAACTTCAAAACGAGTAGAAACAAGAATACGTCATGCCATCTGGGCACTGAGGTATATTTTAAAATTAAAATAAATGAACATTACGCATGGAAAACATCTACACCGTTGTGTGCCACAATATAAATTTTTAAGAAATTACTCAGGAATTCGCTGTAATTAACTAACTCAAAATATATTAAGGTATTCGACTAAGGTAAGAGAAGAAAATACCGATTTCTATTTTTATGAAAGTCCTATTTTTTGTAATTCTCAAACATACCTTGTTTTGTTTACTTTATATGATGGTTAAAACTAAGGTTACGTCCAATTGATGTTGCGTGTTTACATGCAAGTATTGTGAAATAACAAAGTATTCCATTTATGGATTTTTTGTTATCGTGTTTGGAATATTACATGAATTTTGCCTAAAATTTTGACATAAAAATTACTTTTTCACAGAAAATACAAATACAAATGCAACACCACAACAGGCAAAATGCCCAGCGAGGTGGCTGAGAGGTGACACAGGTAATCCAAAATGTTTCCTTGTTTTCACCATTTTTGGACATTTTCTTTCAAAAAATATTATTAAAGTTCACTCCAGAACCATTTTATATAAAAGTGTTACAAGAAAGGTAGGCAAATACTTAAATTTAATAAACAATTTAAATCAAGATACAGTAATGAAAGAATAATTTTCATATAACAACGAAAACTAACCCAAAGCTTCATCACTTACCCATGTCCTGTCCCTGGCCTCTGTGGTGGGATATATACTTTAATATATGTTACATTTTGCAATTAATTTTTAAGACAAAGAAATGCAACATAAATGAGAAACTGCCCGACTGATCCTACCACATGAAAACCACACCACAGAATGACGTTTCCAAGAACCACAACCAAAGATATTTTCTTTTCGGGGATGCCTATTGGCTAAAGATGATCACAAGGTGGTTCTTTTCGGAATTGGTCTAGGCGTCAGAGAGACTATTTGTAGTGGCTGTGGTCAAATCCAGGAAACCAAAATAGTTTAATACAGAGGACTTCAAGAGGCTTTCGCTTAAAATTAGAAAGCCGTGAATCAGAAAAATAAGCCAAATTAAAGAAGTGTTTGAGTCTATAATTCATTAAAAGAAAACGTTCTAACGACAAATACAAGGTGTTTTCACGAAAAGTGAAAAAGAAACAAAAATCATACTGTTCGGTTAAAAATTCAAGTAAAGATGGACTATCAGCATTGACAGTCCATCTTTACTAAGTTAAGAGTCTTGTTGGGACGATTAACCCAAGGTAAAATTTTTCCTATTCAAAACTTGCTTCTTCTGTGGCCTATCATTTCTTCCACACCTCAGTTTAATTAATATACCTCTTAAACTCTAGCCAAAAAGTAACTCGGCACATAAAAGGCATGTTTCGGGAGCTGAATCTAATATATTTCATCACCAATGAAATTAACCAGTGACTTCGTAATGTTTCAGTCATTTTCAACTAAACTCGCTCTTCAGTCGCATGTATGAAGAGGAGTTATTGGGAAATATAAGATTTTATGCATCTCATAAATGGTCTAATAATTTCCAGCCGCCAACCTATCGCTATAAAGTATTCGCACAACATCGCACAAACTGTCACGAAGAGAAACTCGAAACCTAATATCTTTATTTTAAAGAAACCCATTCGCCTGCCCCAGAAATTCCACACGAAGTCTTTTCCGATTCATCAAATACTCCTTTAGGGAAATTTTATGCAAATTTTCATTTTTCCCATCAAATAATTTTGCTCCTGGAGAGAGGAAAAAAAAATTCCCTTTGCGCACCGAATCTGTACAGCTCATGCTCATAAATTCAAACGCACATTTATTTGTACATCAGTATACATGCACACCATGCAAAAGAATGGGACGGGATGAGGGAGAATCCTGTTCTCCCGTTGGGAAATTTTAGGACTTCTATCGAATTCGTTCATTTACGTCAAAACCCATGCGACGATCCGCCTTTTATAATCGGATTTATAACGTAAATATTTGATTTTTTTCCTCTAGCGCCCCCCCCCCCCCCCGTCCTTATACCCATTCTTTATAATGCGTGGATGTTCTGAGTTGAAGAAAAGGAGATCACACGGGTATAATACTTGCTTCGAGAGAGAAGACTTTATACCAAAAGTTTTAGTGGGATTTTTGTAAGGGGTTTTATGGCCAAAGTTTAATATTGGGACAAGAAAGAAAAGAAAATTTGTGAGTAGTGTGCAAGGGAACGACCGAAACTTTTGCCGATCCTGTAAAAGAATAAGTAAGGGATTTCTAGTGCTTTGTGTGTACTTTGAATTTGTACTAAAAGTCTTTAGGTACATAGGAATGATGGAAAGTACATAATATTTGTATCACGAAATTAAATACTGTTTTCTAAAGTATAGAAAGAAATAGGGTTTTATTTTTGGACATCTTAGACATAACCTTTTGTTTAAATTTTCTTTCACGATTGTTCTGTAACTTGTAAAGGATTTTACAGATATTGTTCCGATGGCATTTTCCTATTGAAATTTATCATAATAAATCCGATTTATAAAATTTTTGGGAAATCTCCATGAATGTAATACACGCAGACTTTATAATTTTGCTTGGAAATTGACGTTACGGGTCTTTTGGGGGTCATTTTCATACTCATTATGCCTTTCACTTAGAGGTTTTATTATTTCACGGTTCATAATTATTTTGTCATTTTCAATCGGTTTTGCAGGACATTTTGTGATTGGTGGATCCGTCTTGTCGATCTTTTTTGCGTATTAATATTTTTTTCGGTTATCATTTGATTATTAATATTTGTGCAGTTATTTGATTAATATTTTTGCAGTTATTTGATTATTGATATTTTTGCAGTTATTTGATTATTGATATTTTTGCAGTTATTTGATTATTGATATTTTTGCAGTTATTTTATAATTGATATTTTTGCAGTTATTTTATTATTTATATTTTTGCAGTTATTTGATTATTAATATTTAAGCAATTATTTGAGTATTGATATTTTTGCAGTTATTTGAGTATTAATATTTAAGCAATTATTTGAGTATTGATATTTTTGCAGTTTTTTGATTATTAATATTTTTGTTTGGTAATAATTTTTTTTAAATATTAATTTTATGTGCCCTATAAGACTAGAGTTGCTTCTTCATGGGTCACAAATACAGATAAAAAACACCAATAAAGTATCGAATTCGAATATTGCGCATCTACTCTGTAATACAAAATCACGAACTCGAGAGAATTGCCCGTTTCTATGCAACTCACTTGACTGATCCATGGCGACCAAATTATGTGCATATACCGAGAAGTGTGTATATGTATATGCCAGCAGTGCTCTCAACAGACAGAGTTCGGTACCCAGACAGATATTTTCATGGGGAAATTTACTGGTTTCCTTTTTAGGTGCCCTTGATGAATTTCATTGTTTTCTTGTTGCTTCAACATTGAAAAATTCGCGGAAGCGCGAGATAAGTCGTCTGGCTCTCCCACTAAAAATCTTCGAAGTGGGTCCCGGGTCCTTGATCGGAGGCCCTGTATTTTATTTGTTAGTAAAATGAATACAAATGAGGTTTTTTTTGTGACCCTCATAGTGAAGAAGAATAACAGGGCTCCATTGAATCCCCCCCTCCTAATGGAGAAGTTGACAAGTTTTCATTTCGACGGGCCCTTGTTAGATCTCATTGGTTTTAGTTGCTTTATTAGTAAAAACTTTGTGAAAGAGAGTGGAGAAGCCCGCTATAAATCCACGTACGGAGCCCACCAAATGGCTACCACTTTTAGTGGATCTCGAAGTGGTTTATAGTGGCCTTCCACTTTAAACTGTGTCTTCACCAAAAGTCTGCGTATTGCCTCTGAAGCTCCTTGGCTGGATGCCCTTGCATTTTAATCATTGGTAAAGTTAATACAAATAAATATTTTTCGGGGCTTTCACAGTGGGGGGGGGGATGCAAAGGGCTTCAGGCTGGGAACCCCCATGGGAAAATTCACTCATTTCGTGGGGTATTTGATAAATCTCATTTGCTTTGTGTTGCTTTAATATTGAAAAATTCGTCAGGAAGCTGGTCCTTTCATGCGTCACTTTCATAGCACTCTGACGAAGTAAGACGAAATAAACAAGATAAGATGTGGAGATAAAAAGGGGCGTGTGGATTGGCCGCAGAAAGAGCAAGGGGTCCCCCCCCCGCAATAAATATTTTTATCTCATTCTGTTATGAATTTATGAAGGCTATACTGCATTTACTTCACATCCTATACCATATTTTGATGAAATTAATACTTTTCAGCCATTTAACAATCAAGGACGTAATATTGCGTCCAAACAAAGTTCTGTTTTCTTTCCCTCTCTCCTCATCATCGCGAAGCTTTGTTCTAGTCCTAGAAAAAGGAACGAAAGTTGTTTTTTCTTTCTTCCCTGCTCATTTCTATACTCCAGTTGGTGATTCCCCCTTCCCCCCACATGTGATGTATATATATCTGCACATATACATGTGAAAGCGAAAGAGAACAGGTAGGGTGAGGGAGAAAAGATAAATCTACTTCGTATATGTATTTTTTCTTATCTATTACACTGTTTTCCTTTTTTTTCTTCCTTTTATTCCCTTTTTTATTCCTTCTCGTTTTTGTTTTTACTATTTTTCCTTTTCCTAACCTGTGGTTAGGTTAGGACAAGGTTATCATATTCATCACCTATTCGTCGAACAGAGGTAATCAAATTTCTTGCCGATAGCTTGTAAGCGAGGAAGTTAAATTGCTTTGGTGAAGGATAAATTTTCGATATTGTCAGATTGGGCTGTCGGGTTGAGCCATAATGTAAAAGATGACTTTTTACTACCGACAATTTACTTGAATAATTTGCTCACTTCACGTACGTATTATTTGACAGTAGTGCTTATTGATAGGATTTACAAGATCATTTATTATGTAGATTTTAGGTTTTCTTTTAATTTGTGAGATAATTTTAGAATTTATATGGGTGTGTGTTAACTAACACGATTGAGTTGGGAAATTATTATTATTTTTTTTAGTTATATTTTAGTTACAAAATTTAGTTTTTGAATGTATTTCTCTTTCATGTTACAATAGATAAGATTAGAATTTCTTTGAATTTATATCAAATGAGAATTTCGAAATATTAAAACGATATAACGTTTTGAAAAACAGTTCTAATAAGTGTTTGAATATAAAGTGGTTTGTAATCTTATTTTCATCCGATTTCGGATTAATGCTGTTAAGGTTTCTTTGGTATTTTATTATTTTTATATGGATGAATTCAAATCAGTTTTTACTCTGAAGATATCTGGCAAAGAAAATGATAGAGGTTTCATGCTCTTGCGAATACAGTTTGGCAAGAGTTAAAGCTCAGTTATTTAATGCTCTAGTTATCCAATACCCGGATTATACCATTTTAAACTACAGCACTACACTGTATTGATGTTTCCGATATTGTCTGATTCGATTGCCGGCCATCATTCACGAGCGGAAACAGCTATAGCTCAAAAAATTAGTAAATAATACTTCAATGGATTGTAATTATATAATTCGAATAGAATCACACAGTGTCTGATAGTCTATAGTTTATCAAATATTTTCATTGAAATGGTTGGGTCTATGCAAATTATACGCATCATACAGATATTATGTGCATTAGTCATTTTCCATCAAACTTGTGTATTCAAAACTCACCTCTACGCAACACTCACTTAATTGCTGCAGCGTAATATATTTGATATAATGGTGGGAAAAGCGTCACGGTATGAAATCGCCTCAGCTTCTAAATGTCTAAATAACACACACACAGATCGCAGTAACATCCATGGTGGTTGTTAAATACACGTCACATAACATCAGGCTAATCAAGAACGGCGCCGGTGGGATGCCAGTTTGGGCTTACCTTTTCCGGATGTCCATAGAGACACAACATACTACATAACAAGCATTTTCATAGGGCCGCATCTAATTCGAACCTATTACCGAAAGCCACAACGTTTACATACGAAGGGGGAGAAGAGAGGGAAACATACGCTGTTCCTTGACCTCTGTATCGTTGCTCATGTCGGAGCTATTATTATTACGCGGCCGCAATAGCTCACATTTGAAGCAATGTCTGAAGTTAACAGGCCCTGATTGTGTCGTGGATATTTACGGTCTCGTGTAATGCTGATGTAATTAAACGGGCTGATTCGACCATTCGAAAATAATTGCACTGGAAACTAGACCTTCTGAGTATTCATCATGTGATAGACACGTTAAATATTGTCTCGTAAATTGAGTTTTATGATATTGATTATTATGTCATATGATTTATATTTATACAGTCCACACACCGCTTTTTTTTATCACATCGGGACTTTCTGATAACAACAACCGAAAGATAACTATGTCCGAAAGAATCTCGTTCGCGAGTACAGTGGCTACATTGTTTCCATTACACAAATTCCATTCTGAAACGGGAACTCTTCTTTTTTCCTTTAAGCAAAAATTCTGCATTTTCGTTATTCAACCATTCTCAGGTGTTACAATGAAACTGTCTAATGTACATAATGAATTATTTTTCCTAATTCATTATATGTGCAGTACGTTTCAGAGATCCCTTGAGAAAGGGCTTTCCGCCATAAACTTGCGTTCAGTATAGGAAAGCCATTGCAAAAGCAGCTCCTCACGCATAATAGCGAATACTTTGGACTGATTACAACATTAAGTTCAGAAATGTTTATCAACGGGGGGAATGGAGATCACTATCTAGCTTCCTACATAGCTTTTTGTAGCCTGATAATGATAAGTTACTGGAAAAAACTGTTTTTATACCTTAGCTTCTGGAGGCGGCAAAAAACCCATAACATTATCCGAAGTCCTGATAACTTTTATAGAATTTTCCCATTTTATAATATTAATCCGTTCCATTCCTTGCAAATGTGATAACAATAGCCGAATCATATTATTACCCGCGATTCCAATAAGCGGTGTCGACTGTACTGGAATTCAATCAATCTTACTAGAATATTCTGCACGATATAACTTGTTTTAACATGTATAAGGAACTCCTATTCACCAAACATGAGGAATAAAGATGTCTTTCAAGTGAAACATACCTTCCATGAGAAAGGTTTTTAGAAATTTCAGATTTTTAAAACATTAAAAAAAGTTTTATACATGTGAATTAATATACATTAATATATGACAATTTTAATACAAATTTGTAGATATTTTAAAAATTTATGAAAAATAAATAAATTGGTATATCTAATATTTAAAAAAAAAATCATTCTCACAAAAGAAAATTTTATTTGACACAGAGAATAAATAGTTTAAATATTTGTCGATAGAGAACGCTGAAACATTTTGCG
The DNA here is from genome assembly GCF_987345545.1 of Pholcus phalangioides. Classification (NCBI taxonomy): domain Eukaryota; kingdom Metazoa; phylum Arthropoda; class Arachnida; order Araneae; family Pholcidae; genus Pholcus; species Pholcus phalangioides. The sequence continues at coordinate 5,196,474 of NW_028301628.1, read as the reverse complement.
GATCTAGAGCTTGCAGTTGAGAAGGGTGATTTTGTAACTGTGAATGAAGTAGCCATAACGTCCTGCGTTTTATTGTATTTTCCAGAACAGTCCCGATTTTTTTCCTTGTTTTTTCGCCGTCCTGACATTTTTTGAAAAAATGTACCGATTTTTTCCGCTTTTAAGTGGAAATTTTCTTGAATTTTTGTTATTTAATCAAAAACGCTAGGCACAGGTTATTTTGAGCAGATTGATTGGAGATGCAATATTATCATATAGAAGTTCCGATTATTTCATGAACTATCACATTTCGCTTGGGAGGGGGAATAAACACTCCCCCCTCCATACATCGTCGTTTTCGCTGTAACAAAACCACTGGAAATAACCAAAACAGAATTCTATGAAATGCAGGGTGTGGGATAAACAGCTTATTTTTGAATTATAAGGTACTGGCACTTACATATACAGTGGAACTTCGGTTAACGAGCTTAATTCGAATCAAACTTCCCCATAGACAGATATCCCCCATCGGCTTCTTCCCCCCGGATACAGTAATTTTTCTGAGGCCCCGTACTTGGATAGAAATGCCTGTCTAGTATGGAATTCACATACTGAAGCTGTCGAAAATTTTTACCAAATATCGTTATCATGAGCACCACTTTCAAACGTGAGGCCCCCAGGCCGTTCCAGGCTTGGCCCACGTATAAAGACGGCACTGAAAAAGTTCTGGAGTCACCCGTGCTTGGCTGGAGAGAAGTAATAGTTTACATATTAATTACATCCAGAAATTGTAGTACCAGATCTCATGTGCCCCTCCATATGTATATGAGGGCCCGGGCCCTACCCATATGGACTCACGGTTTTAGATGGTCCTGGTTCCATGCTGTGCTGGATTCAGAAAGTATTAACATTTTCTCCCACCATAATTCACTTGAAACTTGCTCCCTGAGGGTCTGCTTCAGTACTTGTCGTGGTTCCCCCTTCATCTGATTTTCACATGTACTCCCCTTCCCCCCCCCCCAGAATATCCCAGAGACGCTGGAGGACCATATGACGCCATGTTAAGAACCACTGCAGTCTAACATGTTAATAACATAAATCCATTAATCTGAAATATTTGCTGCCATCTACCGAATAAAGTTAATATGATTTATCAATAGACATTGTTAAAAGGTTTTGCAATTGGTGAGCTATATTAAAAAAATAATATAATATGATGCAATAAAATAATTTTATAAATAACAATATTTATTAAATTGTTGAATTTGCTTCAAAAATTTAACTATTGATAATTTTATAAAGTAAAGTAGTATCAATAAACTTGAAAAATAAAAGTGTTGCAATGTTTTCAAAAATTGAATTACTGTACAGTCAACTGAAATTTTTTTCAGTGAATTTTATAGTTTTTGTATGTATCTTTCTGAAGTATTGTCAATATAGTACAATATTTTTTTATTATGCTATTCAGACGCTGATCAGCAACTTCGATCGGAAAATTATTACGGTTTTATTCAATAGGTGACAACAAAAGTTCCAGTGAAATGGTTTTTCTTTACGGGCCGTTCAAGTATTACGTAAGCAAATTCTAAGCCATGTTTGACCCACTACCCCCCCCCCCGTCAGCAAAATTTCGTCATCAGCTCTGCCCCTCTGAATCCTAACGCATATTGGTGGGATCAAAGGCGTAAATAAACAGGGAGGGGGGGGGCATGGGGGGCTCGTGCCCCCTCCCCACAATCAAAAAATTATTTTTTTTAATGCAAAAAAAATATTTGCTTATATATTGAAATTTCGGAAGAAAGTACCTTCATATATGTTATTATATAATCAATGTTATTTGAAGGCTATGAACTCAAAATTTATCTTTAATAAATTCATTGCGACCCACCTCTAAGCCATATAATGATAAATCGCAAAAACACACTAGGCCCATGGACCAAATATGACCCTGGGGGTTATCTGATGCGGCCTGCCCTCCTCAAACCTAATTTTGTAAAAATGAACTGAGCGGCACATTTATAGATCGCTTAAGTGTTCCGTGGCACAATTCCAGAACATTTAAGCGGCCAGGGGCGCATTTTCAGATCCGGGCACTTAAATGACCCGGGGCACATTCAGAGATCCCTTGAGTTTTAGAGCACTTAAGTGAACCTCAGTGCGGTTCTAGATCACTCAAGTTACCCGCGGCACATTCTCAGCTTATTTAAGTGATCCGCGGCATATAATTACGGATCACTTGAGTGATGCTTGGCACAGTTCCAGAGCACTTAAGCGGCCCAGACACATTTCCAGATCACTTGGATCCACGAAAAATTTAGGGATCACTAAAGTGGCTCTGTAGGGGACTTATCAATAGGGGGGGGGGCTGTTACTTCAAGTGCCCACAAACTATGGAAAGGCTTTCTCGTTTTTGGCTGACCGAGTAAGATGGCATTAAGAATATTTGATATTTTCATAAAGGGTGGTTGACGCAAGCATTATCCAAACCCCCCTCCCCCTTGTCAGCAAATCGGAAACCCCCTTACCTATCGATGATGGCGTAATACTTAAACGGCCCCTTACATGTTATATAATACTGCAGAAGTTCACAACCTGATGCCATGTGGCCCTTGGATACTCTAAAATGCGGCTACAAATGGAAAGGAGACAAGTGCTTAAGGGGGGCCACACACACAGAAAGAAAGGTGAAGAATTAGAGATTTCAAGTGAAATTATGTACAGAGTATATATAATGTAATAACGCCATAAACAAACATGCGATACGATGATGTATACAAATTAACTTAGTCTAAACAACGAGAGAGAAGAGGCCTATCTCGTGTTGGACGATTTACGGACTCACTCTGTTGTTTGCATATTTATTCTTTTTATGTGATTTTAAAAAGAACGTATCCAATGAAACTTGCTTTTTGCCTCCTTTTTAGGATTTATCGAAGATGGGAAATTGCATTGCCGTTGGACAGATTTATTGCTTGCTTTACTGTACTTCTATTTCATTGGTACTTTTCTACAGAGTTTTGCTGGGATTCCCACATTTTACACATCTCTGTAATCACATTTGAAAAGTGAGAAGTCCCTCACGTTTCAAATGTGAAATTTCTTCTCGTTCTTCCTCAGAAAAAGATACCTTTAATATAAGCTGTTGCATGCAATGGAGTTCCATCAGTTTGTCTATAGTCAACTCCTGGACAAGCAGAATTTATATAAAAAACAAGCGCACATACGCGCGATTACAATACAAATACAACGCAACAACAGGCAAAATGCCCAACGAGGAAGCTGAGAAAAAAATGCCCATACAAATGCGACATCTAGTTTCGTATAATAGTCACACACAATATTTCCAGTGAGGCATGGTGACCGGACACCGTAGGGGGAAATATGACCTATAATTCCACAGTACGTGTGTGCACGAAAGCGAAAAATCATCAGCTTAGTTGTGAAAACGTGACAATAAATAAAGCGCAAAATTTTTGCTCGTAATGCGAATCATCAGTCGTTAATCGAATCGGTTTTTTTTTTCCAAAATTTTTGCTCGTTATACGAATTGCTCGTTAACCGAAGTTCCACTGTACTTTTCATTTTGATGTTGACGTTGGTTTGGTGAAGTTTATTTTACCTCAGCCACACGAATAATCAGCTAATCTTGATGTACGTTTCGGGCGCAGGAGAGATTGAAAATTGTTTCAGGTTCATCATTTTGTGAAATTTTTTTTTGGCCATCGCCAACTATCGGGTAGAGATCAATATCTCTACCTAAGTAGAGAAACCAAGACGAAGAAGACGAGAGCTTAGTGCTCGGTACTTCGCATCAACTAGCAACGGCAGACAGCACAAATAGACGTAACGTGATCACGTTATGAAGTGAATAAATTTTCACTTCCAAATTGGATCCGGAACGAAGCCTTAAAAACAACTGTAAATAATTGCATCCAAACTTTTCTGTGCTTAAAAAATAAAATTGAGAAAAACAAAATAGCATAGAGATCAGTTTTTTCCTCTCAAAACCTAATGCATGCATATTAAAGACATTAATGTTTTCTTTTTTTTGAAGTAGGTATTTGTAATTTGGTTCACTAATTAAAATATCTTACGGGCATTAGACTTAGGCTTCTATATACCACACACACAAAAAAGAAGAGTTTACAAGAAGAGTAATTTTGTGTGTAAAAGAGAGAACTTCCCGTCGGTGCTATGTCATAATTTAGTTAGTCTCCTGGCGAAGTTTTAATCAGAACGGATGCTTTTCAGAATTTCAAATTGGCCTCTGGTGAGACGTCGATCTTACTTAAAAAGCTGGTACCCGTTCTGCGGTTCGATAACCTATCTGTTAATGTGTGCACGCACTCTCTCGTGATCCCGTGTGCATGTGTGTGATACTTCTAAACAAACTCCGCGAGATAATTATTTTCCAGCTGAATAACTTAACACGGCGTGACGAGTAATGGCTCCATATCCGAAGGAAAAATCCACGAAATCTCGTTGACGACGAAGAGCGTGTGATCGGTGGAGAAGACTATCAGCGTAAGTTGGAATCGATCGATCTTCTTTTGATCGATCAGTTGTCAATACTCTCGACATCTTTCAAAGTTTTCGAGTGACCGTGTTGTGCGAGTGTGTGTTTTCATCCTTTTTTATGTGATATATGTGATTCCTCACACACACATAAATTTTAAGCTCACGACAAATGCATCATCTTAATGCATGTTTTATGAGACACCCTTTTCCCGGGTCGGATCAAGAATTTTCCGCGGATTTTGCTGATTTATCTCGGATCAAATGACTGTTTAGTTCGTTCTTGTCACTTGAACAACACGTGTGTGTGTGTGTGTGGAAGGGACGTCCTTCTACCTTATAGTGAAATGCAATTAGATCAGTCAAATAGTTTTCTTAATTAGTTTCTATAATCCCCATTAAACTCTATTAACTTCAGTATCAAAGTGATTCCTTAACATTGGGTATAAGTATAATTCAAATACTTTTTATTAAACAATTATTTCTTATATAGATGCTCACACACCCACAAGACATCTAAATGTCATTAAATCGGAACGAATTAAATGTTATGTTTTACCTGTGTCGGTGGAAACCCAGTCTTGTGGATTATATTCTCGTATGTGTACTCCTTGCTGTCTCCAAGGCTTTCGTAAATTCGCTCCGTCCTGGCATTTGGAGTGAGATCGACGTATTCTACAGATTGAACAGCAATAGAAAACTTTAGTGGAGATATACAGCGTAAAAGGAATTTATAAATAATGAAAATTCAAATTATACGTTCGAAAATTGAATTTATCTCCGTCGGTATACTATAATAAAATTAGATGTTATTGCATGGGACACGATTATAAACACAGATAATTCGTGATCCATATTGTAGATTAAAAACAGAAAACAAATCCATATTTTTCATTGGGAGTATAGATTAAGATTCAAAATAAATTCAAAATAATTCCAATCAATGGAAAGAATAAATCCAGAAAAAAAATGATCACCTTTGAAAGAAGATCTCTTTTTGATACTGATTTATGTACAGTAGAAACTCTCGATAACTGACACCCACGGAACCAAAAATTTGTCCGCTAACGGTAGCGGGGAGTGTCCGCTATTGGGGATTTACGATATACATCCCCAACCAATCAATCAAAAGAATAAATTGAGGACAAAATGAATTCATTAAATAAGGAATACTATTTATCGAAAATCGTAAAATAGACAACTCATCGATCTTTGTTGTCTTATATTATCCATAGTAATAATTATAATCACCATAAACATTATACTTTAAATCCTTGTACCGAAAACATAAAATTGAGCACACAGAAAATAATCAATAATTCAAGATAGAAGATATATTACACGTGAACTTACCTAACTTACCTGTTTGAAAATTCTTAGAATTGAAAATGTCTGGTTGCTTGTCCTCGAAACTGTTTTCAACAGGAGTAGGCATCCTATAACATACGACGAAATTCCAGCATAAATATTAACACCACCTTCTCGCAAATGTCATTAGATTTGGAAAACGCTAATAAAATTTTCAACTAAATTAAAATTAATCGTTCACTTCCCGACTTTGCTGCGACATGCAAATAAGTACCAGGATACAAAATGTTTCAAGATTTTAAAATTTAGAAAACAAATAAACGGAAAAACATGGCGGGGGAAGCATTTTCTCCCAATAACACGAGAGCAAAGCCAAATGAGAAGAAAAAGTGTGTCTTCGACATCGTTAAAAGAGGAATTTCCGATTAAAGTTTTATTCCTTAAAATGGGAAACGATGATGACATGTTTAAAACATTTTTGCGAGGGGAAATCCAAATAAACGTTTTCTCGTTCAATTTCAAACTCATGGGAAATGTTGGAAGGGGGAAAACTCGCGAGCAACGAGAGGAAAAGTGTTAAAAAGCATAAAACAAAGTTATATATTTGTTCCGGTAATCTAGTCGAATATCTCCGGGATGTCACTAAATTTCCCCACGTGCCGGCTATAAAGTTAACAAAACTTTTATAGTTCGCTTCAATAACTTCGTTTGCGTTTTACCATTCTTGGCGATTATTTAAACTTGGCCGTAAATGAGTTTACGGCTTCTCACCTTCCGGATCATAACTTTAAAACATTTTCGCTCTGTATTTCAGATGTTCGCCCTGGCGGAATAAAACGTTTCCATACCGGCCAAATTGCGCCTGAATTTTTAGTACGCGGCCGTGAAAAGTGCATGTGAGAGAGATAATAACGTTTATTCACATTCATTTATCTATTCAGAACACCGGCCATCAGAATAGGCCTGTTTCCAATTTCGTAAAGACATTTACGCGCGTAATTTTATTCCGTTATCATTATTAAACCTGTGTTCCATGACCAGGATTTAATGTCGAAACGGAAAAGCTGTGATTACCATTTCGAACACCCCCGTTTCATCGATATTTACCAATTACAATATTACAATAAGGTCCTTTATTAGTCATTGCTACTAAACACGAAGATCATTGTTCTAATGATTAAGTTCAAACTTTCAGCAATAATAGAAACTGATTAATATTAGAGGTTTGTTACCACATTATCACCAATCTGAGTTGCCATGAGATATACAGGAAAACCTCCCGACAACGGCCAATAACGGGACTGTGAAACTGCGGCCGCAAGGGGGAAGTGGCCGTTATTGGGAATGAGAAGACTCTTTTATTTTTGAAAGAAAAAAATACAACTGAAGTTTAAATAACTGTAGTTTGCGTTCTATGTAACATGATAGTCCGTTCTATAATTGATTACGATAATTATATAATTGATTATCTTAGAAACTATGATTATTATTCGCATTGAAATATTATAATAATTGATAAATAAACAGGGCTTCATCTAGAGGGGATCAGGCGGGTCTGTAGGCCCAAGCGAACCAGGTTGTTTCGCTCGACCGGGGGAGGCACATTGCATTCTTTAAATTCTCCTTCAACATTACATGGGGGCGCCAAAATGTGAGCTTGCCCCGGCTGGCCAAGCGTCTGATTACAGCCCTTTAATCGATCTATACAGCGCTGTTTTGCCATTTTAAAATATAGGCTTGCAGTGCTGATGTAGAACACAAGAGAAACGACTTAGCAAGAAAATCTGATGTGGACCAAGACAGTGTATACCAGCAACTCCCGAATAGTTATTCATTCCCAACCACAATCAACTAGAGCAGGGGTGCGCAAACGTTTCAGGCCGCGGGTCAGCTATGTAGATTTTCTAACGCTTGTGGCCAGAAACTTTTATGTACATGTATGGCCATATGACCCGTATTTCATGGGACTTTTCCGCAATTTTGAACGTTTTTTTATACGAGTTCTCTCTTATTTTCACACACATCGATGCTTACTTTCACTTTTCAAATCAAGAGAATTTAAGATTTTTTCCAAGCTTAGTCATAATCATCATAATATAATTAGTAATATAATAATATAATTTAATATAATAATGATGGTTTTCGGGAGATAATTTTTAAAATATGCCGTATGGATCTCGATTTTCTATATCGCGTATTTATATGAAGGAAATATGGTCAGTGTATATATATGTTGTGTTGTGTGCATTGCTAATTTTCTACTGGAACGCATTTGGCGGGCCGTAGTTGCCCATCACCGAAGTAGACCATGCATGCTCAACCATGACGTGGGTGCAAAATATAGCCCTCAGATTCATCTGATGTGTCCCGCGATGTAACCTAATTTTGTAAGAATGAACCAAGTGGCACATTCTCAGATCACATTAGTGATCCAAATCATATTTACAGATCACTTAAGTGATCCATAACTGATCATAAATAAAAATGAGTTACTTTATGACTTAATCTATAATATAAGTTGATAAGACTTACTTTTCATCTTGGGACTTCTTGTTCCTGGAAGCTGTGTGCGAAAAATAAACTATGTTTTATATGCGAATGAGAAAGAATGTTACGGATTATATTTTAGAATTTTATCACTAGCGTTAAACATCAAATGCATCATTTTTTACAATATAATCTGAAAAAAAGTTCTTGCAACCATTGGATACAGATTCTTAGCGTCTGTTTTTACATGTTGTTACATTTTACATGTTTTGACATTTGTCTCAAAATTTTTGTCCTCTCATGTATGTTTCCAGTTCTTTTTGATTAGCCCATACTAGACCAACCGAGAACAGTCCAGGCTACATCAATCACCTATTGACAATATAACCATTTGCCTCTGTGCAGGGGCTGGACTGCCTCGGAATATTTTATCTGGAATAAAAAACAGTACAATAACTACATGGCCGTGCTGTCGTTTATGGGCTGACAATACCATAGTTAACTGCACCACTTATAAAAGTTAACTTACAACTTAATTGCATAACATATACTATATTTATTTACTGCCTGTATTGTCTGATTTGGTCAGATCAAAGGAAGTCCTTCGCATTCTAAAAATATGTGTACAAAATATCTTTGCAAAAAAATAATTGGTTTCTATTTTATTACTTGTATATACAGTGTACACAAGTATACATGCACATTTTCTTTGCAAGTGCTGTTTTTGATTTTTGAATAATTAATCAAATTTTCATTTTGATTACTAATTCCTTTTTCTTTTTATTTTTAAATTTTTCTTTTCCTCACTATTTTCATATATATATATGTGTGTGTATGGTCGTATATTTTTCTATTCATGTATGTGTTGTATTTTTTTTACATTTGCACTGATACTATATGGCATCCACTGGTGTTATATTGCGCTTTCGAATTGCATTCGTATGTTGCTATTGCACATGCTGATATGATTTATCCTTTCTTTTTGTATTACACTGTATTGCTATTTTTAGAGTTTTCTTGAATCGTATATGTTTGTTGTTACTTACGTTTGTAAGTGGAACACGAGGAGTTGTTTCCGTAGGACACGAATAAAATAAATAAATAAATATATATATATAAATATTTATTTATTTATTTTTGAATTCGGCTATGAGCATTACTGAGCACACGTGGCACGAAGCCCATCCCATTCCTTATTGAATGGACTTGTTTTCTTACCCCACGCACACATGAGCTCTTTCATTCCTTCAGTAACTACGTTCAGAGTCGTCATCTTCACAGCGCTGTACAACAGCACGTGCCACTTTCGCTATAAATCCGTTTATTGATAAGAGAAACTAATTAGTGTCAAGCAAAACCAATTACAATTTTGGCGTGATTTTTAGAATATCATTTGCAAGGTTGCCCGAAACCCAATTACTGTTGTCTGTAGAAAATGTAGTAATTCGACGCCATTTTATCTGCTGAAAATTGCTCAGATGGGAGAAATTCTCGAAGGCAACGCCAAAGTAAGCGATACAGCATATACTGTATCAGCAATCATGACGCTCACTCGAAATTTAGAAAGTAACAGCTGAAGAGAAAGAAGAACACGATTCAAACGAAATAAAATTGAGTAAATTTACGTTTGTGTTTCCTTTTGAATCAAAAAAATAATGATAAATAAAATTCTCTCCTGTACTTTGATAACACAGTCGACGTCCGTAATGGATACGCACATCGTTCCATCAGAAACGGACATGGGGGGGGAGGGTTATTGGCACATAACGAAAGGGAAACACAGTAGTTGTTTTACAACAAGAAACATTTGAGGCTTGCCGTTGCAACGTTAACGGTTGACGCCATAACCATCGCTTTATGTTGATTGTAATATAATGGTCGCATGGGGAGATGGTCGTAGTAACGCAACGGTCGCATTGACGCATAGTCATAATAACGAACGTTAGTTGTACCACTGAAAGCGAGTCCAGTCAAGTCACAACCGCTGAAATTAGAACATGGGTCCATCAGACCCCACACGAATGTTCGACCCCCGATTTTAACACGAGATGAAACATGTGAATCGGATAAAACGACATATTTGTTGAGATTTAAAATGATGTAAAATCGGTGACTGAGGCAGAAACACACCCAGACAAACAAGAACGTTGCGCTGTAAAACTAAACTTCGGAACTACCCTTGAGACTAAGCTTTACCTACACTACACTCGTAAACTTCAGTACAGGACAACTCCGTGAATTATTGCAGAGGTTATTTTTAGTATTTACCACCTGTACAATAAATAGTACGTGTTGAATGCATGGACATAAACTCCCCCCGTGTGTATATAAATGTAACTACCGATAGGTTCGAAAGAAATATGATATGTTTGTTTTCTCGTGGTGCAGCTGAGAAACAGAAATGGCAGTGGCCATTGTGAGTGAAAGCGATCGTGTGTGAGTACGAGTTACGCAATTTAAACGTTGGCATCGAAATGAAAAATGTATCCCTCAGGTATTTCTCTTATCCTCTATTTCTCTCTCAGCTCTTTACGTACAATTTACGTTTGCTTGAATGTTACAGATATATGTAGTTTTTCGGAGTCCATTTCTCACACTTACGATGCTGCTGTCACACGGAGCGAACACTCGTTTCAACGTGGGCACTAGTTACACCGCAGTCTCCGCCGATGATAAACAGCCTATAAATCTCATACATGAAATTTTCTTTGAATGATTTCTCTCTTTTGGATAATATAAATAAATTTCACTCTCTCTCTCTTACATATCCTCGTACATAGAATTTTCTATCGTGGTCTCTATTATTGCGAAAAGTAAAAACTATTTTTTACGGTTCATATAGGTATAGAAATAATTTGAATCTACACTGTCTGGCGAAAAAGAAAGTGTCGTAACCTATATTTTATTGCACCTACTGCGCAAGCCTCAGGAGAAAATGTAATGGGACAATGGTTCCTTCTAGAATGACGATGGCTCCTTTCAGATTGTTGTATTCCAGAATGACGATTGCTCATTCCTGAGTGACGATGGCAATTTCTAGAATGACGGTACAACCTTCTACAATCACTATGTTGCCTTACAGAATGATCATGGCACCTTCCAGAATGACAATGGCAACTTCCAAAATGAGAGAGATGACACTTTCCAAATTGATGATGAAATATCTCAAAATGACGATGGTCCCACTCAAAATGATTATGGCACCTTCGAGAATGACGATGGTACTTTCATGAATGACGGTGGCGCATTCCCGAATGACGATGGTACATTCTTACGTTTTATTCTAGAATGACGATGACACAATCCAGAATGGTGATACGACCTTCCAGAATGATTATTGTGCTTTCCAGAACGACAATGGTTTCTTCCAGAATAATGATGCTACCTTCCAGGATGATGATGCTACCTTCCAGAATGATGATGCTACCTGCCAGAATGATGATGCTACCCTCCAGAATATAATGCTACATACCAGAATAATGATGGAGCCTTCCAGAATGATGATGCCACACTATATATCACTAAAACTTTGCAGAAGTGGTTGAAAGGGAAAAGGCAACATTCAACCACTTGGATTGTCATTCTTCAAGTCATTTTCCAAATCCGATCAGGGCCAATGCATCTTATTAGAGGTTAGTCTTTCCTGGATCCGCACCAAGGATATTGGTGTAACATTCATGCATATCTCGCTAAAAAAAAAAGTGTTGAGACATCGTGTGACCTCATAAAATTGATGATACGGCAAATGTGTGTTAAATTTCTTTAGGCAGTAGGGTAATGTTTTCATTACTCGGCTTATTTTATTTGTGTTTATTTTATTTTTTTACCAGGAACAGTAATTAATGTACATCGTAATCCAATGGTCCAAATGATGGTGTTTTGTCTATCAAATCATTTGACAGTAATCGAGTCTGACATCATCAGGCTCTCCGAGACCGTCCATCCCTTTAGGAAAGAATGGAAACCATCACAAAATGGTTTTTCCGGGCAGTTTCGAAACCGTATACCGTACGAGAGAGAAAAATATATAATGACTTTATTAATCTGGAACATGTCATCGTCTTCAAAGAAGAAAATATCCATTCCATTGACAGATAAAGGTAGTCATTGAAATTTAAAATACTCAGTAGAGATAGTTATATTGCTGACCTCTGTCCAAAACCAACAAAAACAACCCCAGTTTACAACACTTCCTCCTGAGGCGTGGTCAGTATATAAAATGGGTCTCGACTTTTGACTTTTATGGCCAAGCAGTGTATTTAGTTAAAACTCAGACACATTTGGTTTTGATTTACTCTTCGAAGCATATAATGCTATTGCATCCATACTCACATTTGCCGTCTCCTCGTCCTTTTACGATGAGTATAATGATGATGGCAAACACTACTAGCGCTCCTATAACACCCATTAGCACAACAAGTACTGCACTAATAGTTACGTGATTATTCCCATCTAGACGGAAAAAAGAAGTAGTTCGTTAATACCAATTAGTTTCAATTAATATGTAAATCAACTTTTTAAGAATGTTAGTTCCACAACACTATACAGGGTGTCCTGTGAGTGCAAGCACATCCTTGATCTCATCAGCCATCCGTCGTAGAGGTATGATTCCAATTTAAAAAATGCTCAACGGGAGTTCGAAAATTACCTTGTACCAGTTTTGAGAGTGAAAATACAGTGTGTAACAAAATTTTAAAAAAAAAATGAATTTTTTTATACTGTCTCCTAACTTTCGATTGGAAAGTTGCTGTCCTGTCTCTCCCGATCAAAACAAAGAAAAATCCGTTTCTAAGTGCAATATTCACTGAAATACTCGAGTTCGAAAAAAAAAGAAGAAATTTGGGAAAGAACAGCGTTAAATGCGCAAAAAAACCGTTTACCCGTATTTTACGCTGTTCTTTGCCAAATTTTTTCCCTTTTCGAATATCTTAGTGAATATTGTACTTAGAAACATGAAATTTTTCTTGCTGGCATCAGAAGAGGCAGGGCAACAACTTTATAATTGCAAGTTTGAGCACCATATACAAATTTGTTTCTTTATTATGCCATACACTGTATTTTCACTCTCAGCACTGCTTAATTTGGAACCATACCCCGTGCGAAGGATGGTCCATGAGACGAAGGACTTATTAGTAATTGATACTCTTGAATATAATATCAAATAAAATAATTTTATATAATTTAAAATACTCTAAAAATATAGTAAAAGTGTCATGACACTTCATACAGGGTGTCCGAAAAAGAACATTTTGATTGTTTAAAAACGATAGCTGATGTAAAATTTGTCATTTCTGTGTATTTCTCAGAAGAATTTTGATTTCCAAAATGTTTGACAGAATTATGTGGTTACAGATTTCAACGATAGGTTACGCTACAATCGTAAGTCTCATTGTCAGACGGGAGTAAATTGCATGTGATGAAACCACAAAACATTCACCGAAATTTATATCAGATGAACGAAGACGGTGGGGAGGACCATGGGGGAGCCCCGAAAAAAGTTGGAAAAAATACGACTCTCTACCTAAATGGTCAAAAATATTTTTTTGAATATTTTTCTAAAAAAGAATAAAGAAATGAAATATGCAATGGTGACGTCACTCTCCGCTACCATACGAAGGTTTTAACAACTGGCTGTTGCGAAGATATATTTTGGAAAGAGTGAAAATTCAGCGGCTTGTGCGGGGAATCGAACCCACGCCCTTTCACTTTCCTGGTGAACGCACTAGACTACAGAGGCACGGAATCTCTCAATCTTCCTTTGGAGCTCGTGTACACTGGAAGGGGACCGTACATGGACGGCCGGACCAGACTCAGGCCAAGCTCACAACTGCTGACGCTGCCACCAGATGGCGACTTATACAATGATGACGTCACTCTCCGCTATCATACCAAATGAAATATGGAATTAAAGTAAAAATTTTCTGTTTCTGTTAATGCTTCGTGGAAGCTACAACATGCAAATTCCGCGGGAGGATTTCTTGTGCCATTTCAAACCTGGCGCGTTCCCTGCAAAGGCCGATGCTGCGTGCGCCGCTCATTAAACTATCTCTAGAATGGTATCACCATTAATGTTAATCGCATGTCTCTGTCGAAGTATGTAATTTTGTGTGAAATGTGTCGGCTGGAGTGGTTACACATGCTTAAGATTTCTGCGATATTTCTTAAGATTTTTAAAACTAAGATTTCTGCTTCCTCTAATTGTTAAGAATTCCTTTCCATCCTGATACTGAAGACTTTCATTTTTTATGATACTGAAGACATTAATTTTTTATAATACTGAAGACGGTTTTATGATACTGAAGACATTAATTTTTTATAATACTGAAGACCGTTTTATGATACTGAAGACATTTTTTATGATACTGAAGACATTTTTTATGATACTGAAGACATTCATTTTTTATAATACTGAAGACATTCATTTTTTAAATTACTGAAGACATTCATTTTTTATGGATGTCTTCAGTACTTGTTGTTGTGAATGTCTACGCATAACTATATGCTGCGGCATATCATGCCACACAAAATTTAATATCCTGCCACACAAAATTGCATTCTTGCTGACGATACATGTTTACGATACTAAAACAAATTTTTTATTATACATTAATTTTTTTCTAGTACTGAAGAGAAAGTATAGTTTTTTGCAATGTAGGGGCATATATAAATGATTTGTGTGTTGCATGTATTATGCATCATGAGAAGCCATCACGGAATGAAACATATACATCTGTTTTCATGGCATAAATTTACAAATTTTCAACTTTTTGTGCAAAAATCATCATGGAAATAAAATCGCACAGTAAAATAGATGCTATAAATCATTGATATACGTCTACAGAGAGAAAAAGAAAATTTATGCTTTTTAATGAAATTGCATACGCAGGTGACAAAAAATGACGTTCCAGTTTGATGCCTCTTGGTGTCTAAATAAGGTGCCAAGCTTGTTAAAACATATTTTTTAAACTAAAAGACCTGAAAAGAATTCTTACTGAAATGTCATTAGCCCTTACAGGATCATAATATTGCTAAGAGTAAATATTAGTATGTAACTTTATTTTAGATTATTATCGATTTGACAGTTATTTTCTTTCCTAAACGTTCCCGTTCACGTAATTGCGTTCGACATACGTTGTATTTTAACATTCTGTATATAAAATGCAGATAAGGTCATAATTCAATACGACAATCACCAATTTTAAAATGGGGAAATGTTTCTCTTAGTCGTGAAAGGGTTAAAAAATTTTTAGCAAGAAATATACAGTAATAAGAAAATTTTATTTATGAACGTCATGAAATTGCGCCGTTAAATCTGAAAAGAAAATATATATTTCTTATTAAATCTGAAAAATAATATTTTCTATCGAATATAAAATTTTTTCTCATTAAATCTGAAATTAATTCGCTCATCAGTCCTGTTCACCAAAAGTAATTTTGAAATTTCAGGTGATCTTTAACGTAATTTGTGGAATACGTTTCTTATTTGATTGCCCCCCTCCCCTCCCAATACCAAGCATTTCTATGAATTATCTAGTACTTGTAAGCCTTTTCATAGACGGGGCCACAACAAAAATCTTCCAGACCCAGGTGTTGTTCACGGGAAATGCGTTGGATACCCCTACTGGAGTACAGAAATCAGAAACGGGCGCTGTACGCGATCTCTGTATTCTTGCGAAATATGCGGATGCTATGGTTGAAATACAGACGTCTGCATTCCTTGTGCTGCTTCACTGTACTCCTACGTAACGCGCAGTGAATTTCTCTGCCGAATGGAACCCGCGAACATTCATACATTTCTATCTCTTGACCAAATCGGGAAACCGTACATCTTCTGAATTGCTCGCTGTTTGGCATGAGATATGGCCATCGCTCTCCTCCTATATCTCTCCTGCTTGAGTCACAGCTGTCGTGAGTACGCTTTAGAAAATGACTACTGATGATCTATTGAGGGACGTGCATGTGTTTGTGTGTGTGTATATATATAATAGTGATAGGGAGTGATGTATCGGTCTATAGCCAGCCTCTGAGTAGTCTGTTCCTCAAATTAACGTATACTTAGACGTCCGGTGTATTTACATAGAGGTATGGAACAATGTCGTCGGACGGTCATCTCCGTCGAAATCGTTCCTCCTTCACATACATATACGGAGTATAAGCTATAAGCTGCATTGAATAGAAAGCTTGGTTCAAAGCGACTATCTTCCACATAACTTTTTGTACTATAATTTGATATAGATGTTATGGCAAGTGTGATCTAAATCCGGTTATTATACATAATAATAACTGGAGTAATATACATATTAATAATATTATGCATCATCACCGAGCATTTTAGTAAGTTTGAAAAATTTCCCTAAATTTATCAGTTATACCGGTTATTATCCATAATACCCAAGCGTTGTGTCGTTAGTAAACATGATAAATCTTTACTATATAATATACTATGCATGATAATATTCATACATGTATTGTAACATTATATCGGGGTACGATTGTAAAATTTGTTATCATTATATCGTGGTCCGACTATATTCATCACGCATACTAGACTCATTTGGATTTTTTCCCCCTATATTTATCAAATTAATGAATTGCACCGCACGGAAACTCTGGCCACATCGCTGTACACAATTCACTGCCGTAAATGAGTTGGGTTGCAAATAGACACGCCATCTATCAGTGATCGCCTTAAGCTCAGGAGGGAATTTTTTTTCTTTCATTTATCAAATCATCTACCAACGACGATTGGATATTATGCATATTTACCAATAAAAATGATAAATTCATGAAACTTACAAAAACGATTTAAATGTATGTATAATAACAATGGTTATTCTACTAAATAAAAACAAAATTGTTGTAACTATCCACTACCTGAATTAGCTCTTTCGCGTCCGCGTGGCGTGGTGGTCAAATGCTTGCCTCTCACCGTGAAGGTTGCCATCGGGTCCGAAACGGGGGGGGGGGGAAGGAATCTAGCTAATTAAGCATTTTCCCCAACGAGCTTGACGTAACCATCGGTTAGGTGTTGCGAAGGCGATAATTTGGAACTTTAAAATACAAATTCAGGTCAGCATTAGACCTGGATGAAAAACCCTGTCAAACACCTTAAATCTGCGTAGAAACGCTTTGATCTATCTGTATTGCTGAATGCATATATCTATCTCTATTGCATTCAACAATAGAGATAGATATATGAATTTGAAAGTGATCAGCATTTCACAGGGTGATCACATATGAGGTGAAACTACTCAGACGTATGTAAGCACCCATTATGATGGAGGTATTATGATGATACCTGTTATATCAACAAGAATATATATGAACAATGAGGAAAAGAAAGGCCCAAGAAAAAAATAATTAAACTTCTTTCGGGGATACATATATTTTTTGGAATTATCTTTTTCCCATGGTCCAATTAACGTATATACCAAGTTTCAATGACATACGTCCACCTTTACGGGCATAGTAGTGTAAGAATAATATTAAGCTGCGCGTGCGCAGTGTCAGTTGAGTAGTGTTAAAATTGAATTATCTTTGAATGTTTCTGTACCCCCCTCCCATGGTCAATATATCATACATACCAAGTTTCACCAAAATACCACCATATCATAATGGACGTTACATACGACTGTGAATATTGTCAGCTTATCTATAACCATACTGCTTAATCAGGTCAAAACTTGACCATGGTAATTTTTAAGTGTCGATAAGGGAACTTTTTGATCTTTACTTGTACAGGGTGATTAAAATTAAAGTTCCCGGACTCTGAGTAGTTTTTCTCAAAAACTGATTATCCGAATACAACCAAATTTTTTGGATATCTTAGTGAGACGATAAGAGAGAGAGAGAGATTTTAGAAATATATAGAAAAAATTAGTTCAATTTCCAACCACCAGGTTAAAGAACTGGTAATTTTCATTGCATTTTACATTTTCTCGTGATTCATAAAAGGGATATGCCAAAGTTCCAACTGAATACGTCTGCCTGAATGCCGCTACATAGGTCTGAGTATTTTCAGTATACTGACACTGCTCAGACCAACGTAGCACCCGTCAGTTATACTGACACTACTCCGACCTATATCGCGCCCGTTCTGTAGGACGTATTTCATTGAAACTTGGTATATACCAAATATGGTCGATGGGGGAAAAGAAAAATTCAATAAAATAGTGTCACGTATTCACCTGTTGTTCAAAAATTGAACCATTTCTGTTGTTTTTTTTTTATTTCATAAATCTCTTTTGCATAGTCTCTTCAAGATATCCAAGAAATGATATATATTCGGATAAGCAGTTTTTCAGAAAAAAACTACTCAGGGTACGAGAATTTCAATTATGACCACCCTGTATATTAGATTATGGTAATTAGAACGGGATGGATTGCAGAGCTTTCTGGATACAGGTAGAGTCTTAGTGACATGGCTTATCATTATCTGTGTCATAAGTTCACTCGATTATGATCCAAGACGTGAAAAAGAAGAGAAATACTCCAGTAAGAATTCTTACGTATTTATTTTCATGAATATATTTCCATTGCAAAGAGACTTTCCTCCCCCGTTTATAAACTCCGAATTCTATCAAATATGTACTTCGAGTTTTCACTTTCATTTCTTATGTTTTAATAACCTTTATGCAAAGTTTACTCTTATCGTCCCCACTCCCCCTAATGAATATTCACGCAAAAATTTTTGCCGATAAAATTTCCTGGAAGAGAGAACGCAGAGTCACGAAAAATTTCCGGGGAAACATCATGTCTTTTCCGTGTTGATATGCAAATTTCTGGAATCTTGGATATTGGGATTCATCCGACACTTCAATATGTCCGCTGATTTTGGAGCCGAAGTAAATTCTTATTTCATGTTCACTATCCACATCGCGGATTTTACTTTTATTTATCATGTATATATAGGCAATTGAGTTACACACACAATATTTGTTGTACGTACAATTTATATGAATTTCTTCGGACGTACCATATTTCAACTCGAAAACTCAATTATTCGGAAACTTTCTTGAATATTTAAATGGGTTTTAAGTATATACGGATGTAAAATATAAAAAAAAAAATCATATTGTAAATGTGTGCGAGTAAATATAGCGCATGTGTGCGAGTCCTTTTAAAATATTGTTCTTCAAAGAGAAATTATGGGTGTGTATTATAAACTGAAGCTACTTATCTATTGTGATTGAGTGAAAGTAAATGCAGTGTTCGAACACTTGTTTTGTTACACTGAATTTTACTCTTCATAATTAGGTCTATACAATTTAGCTGGATTCGTACTCGTTTGAAGAGCAATTTATAATTTCTTGCAATCATTTCAAGAAGGATTACTCAAACAATCATTGCAAAAAGCATTCTTCCAAAAAAAATTCAGTGGGAAATGTTCAAAACGATTGCTGCAAAGAGATTTGAGAATTAAATGTTACAAAGAGCTTTGAGAAACTGAACAATTGTTGCCAGGAACAATTTTTTAAATGGGTATTGCTAAATTACTATTTTGAATCAATTGTTGCTAACTAATTGTTCCTATTTTGAATCAATTGTTGCTAACTAATTGTTCCTATTTTGAATCAATTGTTGCTAATTAATTGTTCCTATTTTGAATCAATTGTTGCTAATTAATTGTTCCTATTTTGAATCAATTGTTGCTAATTAATTGTTCCTATTTTGAATCAATTGTTGCTAACTAATTGTTCCTATTTTGAATCAATTGTTGCTAATTAATTGTTCCTATTTTGAATCAATTGTTGCTAATTAATTGTTCCTATTTTGAATCAATTGTTGCTAACTAATTGTTCCTATTTTGAATCAATTGTTGCTAACTAATTGTTCCTATTTTGAATCAATTGTTGCTAATTAATTGTTCCTATTTTGAATCAATTGTTGCTAATTAATTGTTCCTATTTTGAATCAATTGTTGCTAACTAATTGTTCCTATTTTGAATCAATTGTTGCTAACTAATTGTTCCTATTTTGAATCAATTGTTGCTAATTAATTGTTCCTATTTTGAATCAATTGTTGCTAATTAATTGTTCCTATTTTGAATCAATTGTTGCTAACTAATTGTTCCTATTTTGAATCAATTGTTGCTAACTAATTGTTCCTATTTTGAATCAATTGTTGCTAATTAATTGTTCCTATTTTGAATCAATTGTTGCTAATTAATTGTTCCTATTTTGAATCAATTGTCGGAAGTGTTTTCGTCAATGGTTGGAAATCAAACGTGCTTCTTTTAAATTAATTTGTCATTATTGAAAAAAAATATTTTGCTGAGTCCTTCTTTTGAATCAATTTAGGAAGTGCCTTATTCTAAATCAATTGCTAGGAAGTGCCTTATTTTAAATAAATTTTCGAGAAGTCCTTTTTTTAATCAATTGTGGAGAGACAATTCTGACTTTTACAATTAATTGTTACGAATAAAGTATGTCTTTTGAATCAATTGTTGCGAGGTTCCTGTTACGAGACTTTTTTTTGAAAAAAAAAACTGTTGAAGAATTCCTTTTTTAGATCAGTTTTTGGGTACTGATTTTTTTTATCAATTGTTGCACACCAACTGAGAATTTTTTAGAATCAATTGTTGCCAGAAAAATTTTCCGAAACAAAACCTTAAAATAAACACTTTGAAAAACAATGATTTTTTAAATAGTTTTTATCCTGAATTTTGTTCAGCTTGAAAAATATCGTTTAGTAGGAAAATGATTCCAAAGTAAAAGACTGTGTTAACGTTGCCACTTCTTAAAGTTATTTATTTTTGCCAATATATTCTCACGAATCTTGAAAGTTCAACGTATGATCACGCATGAGCATAGGTAGCTACGAGATGATGGATAATAACGGTGGTAAAATCTGTAACGATACTTAATTGTTCCATTACCGTAAAGACCAAATCGTTCAGGGAAAGTATACGACGGAAAGTACGAGCAAGAGAACGAGAGTAACAAATACTCATTAAATTTTGATCGAAAGGGAAGAGCAACTGAGCAACTTTTGTTGTTGCTGTTAAAATAGATGAAGCGCGAAATTAGTTTCAGCGGGAAACATCAATAATGTGGGAAAAACAATAGATTTTAAACGAAGCCTGACACCAATAAACAAAAGACGACAACCTCTTCTCTATCCTTTAAAACTGATTGAAAAACCTTTTCCTCTGAAACGATGTTACTAAAAGCGCGAGAACACGCATGCTGGGAAATTGGTTGATGGTGAAGACAAGGCTGAAATCAAACCTCAAAAGAGCAATTCACCCCCAGAATGGGGGGGGGGTAAGGAAAGGGTGCTGGGGGAAGTAGCAGTTGTAGCCGTTTGTGGAACATCATCCAGTAATCCATCTTCGATGAGCGCGCGATAATTAATCTTAAAATAATTACGTGAAAGTTTCTCAGTCGGCGATAGCTCGAGTTGATAGCTTAGGATTACGCTTAATTCCGGTATCTCTGGAAGCAAGAGCGTTATATGGTGTTGTGGGGTTGGTGGTGGTGGTCGTCATTACGAAGTGCATGCATCAAGGCAAGAGCAAATGCGATTAACAGAAATCCCATGTTATATCATTGGTCAGGCACAAAGGAGAAGAATAACCTATATGAAACTGATAAAATTCAAGAAAGTGGTTCGAACGATGGAAAATGGTGTACCAATATGTGACTTGCCTGTTCTGTGCTCAGCTGAGATTAAGGTACTCGTTGTTAGGGCGACTGAGGTACTTCTCCCCTTGTTGTTCCATGCGAATACGACTAGAATGAAGGAAGTACTCGACGAAAGTCTCTCGACGACAAAAGATGGCGATTCAGTCGATGTCAAATTCGCGATCAGGTTTTCCGTCGCCATGTGGTAAATTTCAAGTTGGAATATTTGTGACAGGCCGCCGTCGTCTCCTGGCTCACAGGATATCATGATGGAATTCGACGTCCGGTTCGTCACTGAGCAGTTTTGAACCGCTTCAGGTGGTCCTAAAGAAGAAGAGAAAAACTTTAAATCTGACAAAGTAGGTAAAATTAGAATTTAAGTTTTGAAACAAAACCTAAAAATATAATATATAAATAGCATGAAATATAAAACACCATAACGCTGGTGCAGGACGCAGACAAAGAAAGATCTTCGACTGAAGATCTTGAATCGCACGCACCATGGGGTTGGTGCTCAAGTCCCCCAGTGGTTTTCAACCTATGGAAGCCCACGGCCCGGTTGAGTATATTTTTTTCGAGTGGAAGGCCCGGTCATAAACACGACTATGGGAAATAAATGGGTAAGAATTAAAAGATAAATCACTCACTGCTCAGTTTAACTAATGCCAGGGTCCGTACCGGGCCGCGGCCCGGCGGTTGAGAAACACTGCTCTAGCCTCCAGATAGGTGACTTCCTACCGCCGTAATGTGATTTGAATTCACTGTTTCCAGATGTTTCTTTGCATACGTCAAAGCCATCGTTTATGGTGTTTCAGGTACAACCATTTCCAACGCCATTTATGTTTTTTTACTGCTGCGATGCCTTTTCGGTGCATAAAAAGTGCTGTCATTTAAATTTTTCGAAATTTTATTGCTGTAACAGTAACCGTGAGAGCTAGGTTTTGCTTTTCCATTCATTTTGACCACATACTTTTAAACACCCATATCTTGAACTTCATTTCTATCTGCTGATTTTTTGCCGTCGCTAGGGCTCCATATACCCACAAATTTAATTTACGACCACCCTGTATAAATATTTTTCAAAACCTTAAAATCGCCCATTACAATCACTGTCGAGCTTCATAACCAAATTTCGAAGAATACGCGTGCAGGATCGAAACCGCGTGGATTAAATTAATATGAGAAATCATTTTACACGAGTGTGCGGCTGCGATCATATTATCGATCGGTCCACATAATCAATAACCAAGAGTCAGCTCCAGCAGTTCTCCATCCTATTTCATCCGTGGTAAATACGCCGTAAAAACCCATCAGAAAGGCGAGTCACAATTATTATTATTTCTCACGGAAAAGGAGGGAGGGGGGTTAAAGGAAATGATCATATGGGAGAAAATATATATTTGTGTGATCTTGAAGTCAATCGTTTGAGAAAAGAATGAAAATGAAATAAAAGGGGGGAGGGGAATCACTTCTCTCTCCGATTTCTTTTCTTTTATGTTATTTTATTTTGCAGCTTCAGCATCAGGAGGTGAAGTGAAAGATTATATTCCGTCTGCTTTATGAGACCAAACTGTTCGGAAATAGCTTTGCGAGTATTTCCTCAAAAAAAAGAAGTTCCTAAAAACGTAAAAAGCTCTAACAAATTATTGGGAGTGCTTCCGACGCCCGCCAGTATATTTCTCTCTCTCACTCTCTCTCTATCACTAAACCTTCCTACACACCAAGGCTTCTTATCCCATACCGACTATCTTTTCCCATCCTTTTTCCCACTTTTTCAAAAGTGAAAAAAAAAAAAAAAGTAGAGCAATGTACTGGCTTCAGAACTTGATGGCGGTATCCACTTTCAAAAATCGATGTAATATCCATTCTCTGTGGAAGCTGCAGCAGTTCCCTTTCTATATAAGGAATGGAGGTTGGACAGGGAGAGAGAGGTAAAAAGGTTTAAGGGAACGGTCGTTTTCAGGATTTGACAAGCGCATCTATCTTTCAAGAAAACGTGGGTTTTAAGAGCGTCCGAAATGTTTCGAAACATGGCAAGATCCATCAAAACGACTCGTCTTTTGTTCGACGAATAAGAGTAGAAAAGAAGAAGAAGAAGAAGATGGAAAAACGAAAGCGTCCCATAAAGAAAGGTGAAGGACGTGGGAATCAGAAGAGAGATTCTTGCATACCGATGCTTGCAAAGGAGTTTTTCTTTCTGGTGCAGCAACAGCTGAATAGCTTTTATTCCATCGTACCCATGGTTCAAGTTGATGCACTGTGGGTCATTCACAAGAGAAAGTTATGGGATAGAATTTAAGTTTATGATCTGTTTGTGCCAGGGTCAGTAGTGCTTTAAAATTATCTTAATCAAAAAGAAATGAGATGCGAAATTCTAAAAGGAGCCTACAATGCAAAGTGAAAAAGGTTCACAACATGAAGTTGAAAAAGATTCACACCATGAAAAAGATTCACACCATGAAAAAGATCCACAACATGAAAAAGATTCACAACACGAAGTCTCAGATTAAGCCTTACAATATGAACTACGAAGTCCTAGAACATACATATCAATCCATGGCCCAAAAGCCAAATGTGGTCCTCGGAGTCATATGATGTGGATCGCGACCGCAAACCTAATTTTTTAGAAATGAATTAAGGGACACATTTATATACAGACAATTTGAGTGACCCGTGGTGCAGTTTCACATCACTCAAGTCATTGCCCACGGCACAATCCCAAATCACCAGTGACCCTCAGAATATTTACAGATCACCTTAGTTAACCGCGACACAGTTACAGAGTACTTAATTGACCGTGGTATGACCACATCACTCAAGCTACTCGCAGCCTAATTCCAGATCACTGAAGAAGACTGGCGACACATTTTCAGATTACTTAAATTACCTGCGACGTATTTCCAGATCAAAAAATATATATATTTATTTATATTATCGTATTTTCCAGATCAACTGTACGCGATACAGTTACAAAGCATTCGAGCGGCTTTCGGTGAAGTTGCACATCACTTATGTTAGCCATGGTGCAGTTAAAAATCACCTTAGCAGACCACGGCACGTATCAAGATAATTTAAGTGATCTATGCACTTTTGCAGATCCCGTAAGTGAGTTGTGGTGCTGATCGAGATCATTCAATTAGCCCAATATACGTTTTCAAACCAATGAAGTGGCCAGCTACACGTTTCCAGACCAATGAAGTGGCCCGCTACACGTTTCCAGACCAATGAAGTGGCACGCACTGTCCTAAAGGTTGAGTATCCTTATCCTAGACAATAGCCCTTCACAATATGAATACGAGGTCCTAAAAGACGCCTCAGAATAACTTACTGAGTTCACGTGAGAGGCCCAATAATACCTTTCTATTGCAGAAGAAGCCTCACAATAACATACTAAATTGCAGAAGAAGCCTCACAATAACATACTAAATTGCAGAAGAAGCCTCACAATAACATACTAAATTGCAGAAGAAGCCTCACAATAACATACTAAATTGCAGAAGAAGCCTCACAATAACATACTAAATTGCAGAAGAAGCCTCACAATAACATACTAAATTGCAGAAGAAGCCTCACAATACTAAGATGCAGAAGAAGCCTCACAATACTAAGATGCAGAAGAAGCCTCACAATACTAAGATGCAGAAGAAGCCTCACAATACTAAGATGCAGAAGAAGCCTCACAATACTAAGATGCAGAAGAAGCCTCACAATACTAAGATGCAGAAGAAGCCTCACAATACTAAGATGCAGAAGAAGCCTCACAATACTAAGATGCAGAAGAAGCCTCACAATACTAAGATGCAGAAGAAGCCTCACAATACTAAGATGCAGAAGAAGCCTCACAATACTAAGATGCAGAAGAAGCCTCACAATAAAGAAGTCTCACAATACTAAGATGCAGAAGAAGCCTCACAATAAAGAAGTCTCACAATACTAAGATGCAGAAGAAGCCTCACAATAAAGAAGTCTCACAATACTAAGATGCAGAAGAAGCCTCACAATAAAGAAGTCTCACAATACTAAGATGCAGAAGAATAAGATGCAGAAGAAGCCTCACAATACTAAGATGCAGAAGAAGCCTCACAATACTAAGATGCAGAAGAAGCCTCACAATACTAAGATGCAGAAGAAGCCTCACAATAAAGAAGTCTCACAATACTAAGATGCAGAAGAAGCCTCACAATACTAAGATGCAGAAGAAGCCTCACAATACTAAGATGCAGAAGAAGCCTCACAATACTAAGATGCAGAAGAAGCCTCACAATAAAGAAGTCTCACAATACTAAGATGCAGAAGAAGCCTCACAATACTAAGATGCAGAAGAAGCCTCACAATAAAGAAGTCTCACAATACTAAGATGCAGAAGAAGCCTCACAATACTAAGATGCAGAAGAAGCCTCACAATAAAGAAGTCTCGCAATACTAAGATGCAGAAGAAGCCTCACAATAAAGAAGTCTCACAATACTAAGATGCAGAAGAAGCCTCACAATAAAGAAGTCTCACAATACTAAGATGCAGAAGAAGCCTCACAATAAAGAAGTCTCACAATACTAAGATGCAGAAGAAGCCTCACAATAAAGAAGTCTCACAATACTAAGATGCAGAAGAATAAGATGCAGAAGAAACCTCACAATACTAAGATGCAGAAGAAACCTCACAATACTAAGATGCAGAAGAATAAGATGCAGAAGAAACCTCACAATACTAAGATGCAGAAGAAGCCTCACAATACTAAGATGCAGAAGAAGCCTCACAATACTAAGATGCAGAAGAAGCCTCACAATAAAGAAGTCTCACAATACTAAGATGCAGAAGAAGCCTCACAATAAAGAAGTCTCACAATACTAAGATGCAGAAGAAGCCTCACAATAAAGAAGTCTCACAATACTAAGATGCAGAAGAAGCCTCACAATAAAGAAGTCTCACAATACTAAGATGCAGAAGAAGCCTCACAATAAAGAAGTCTCACAATACTAAGATGCAGAAGAAGCCTCACAATACTAAGATGCAGAAGAATAAGATGCAGAAGAAGCCTCACAATACTAAGATGCAGAAGAATAAGATGCAGAAGAAGCCTCACAATAAAGAAGTCTCACAATACTAAGATGCAGAAGAAGCCTCACAATACTAAGATGCAGAAGAAGCCTCACAATAAAGAAGTCTCGCAATACTAAGATGCAGAAGAAGCCTCACAATAAAGAAGTCTCACAATACTAAGATGCAGAAGAAGCCTCACAATAAAGAAGTCTCACAATACTAAGATGCAGAAGAAGCCTCACAATAAAGAAGTCTCACAATACTAAGATGCAGAAGAAGCCTCACAATAAAGAAGTCTCACAATACTAAGATGCAGAAGAAGCCTCACAATAAAGAAGTCTCACAATACTAAGATGCAGAAGAAGCCTCACAATACTAAGATGCAGAAGAATAAGATGCAGAAGAAGCCTCACAATACTAAGATGCAGAAGAATAAGATGCAGAAGAAGCCTCACAATAAAGAAGTCTCACAATACTAAGATGCAGAAGAAGCCTCACAATACTAAGATGCAGAAGAAGCCTCACAATAAAGAAGTCTCGCAATACTAAGATGCAGAAGAAGCCTCACAATAAAGAAGTCTCACAATACTAAAATGCAGAAGAAGCCTCACAATACTAAGATGCAGAAGAAGCCTCACAATACTAAGATGCAGAAGAAGCCTCACAATACTAAGATGCAGAAGAAGCCTCACAATACTAAGATGCAGAAGAAGCCTCACAATAAAGAAGTCTCACAATACTAAGATGCAGAAGAAGCCTCACAATAAAGAAGTCTCACAATACTAAGATGCAGAAGAAGCCTCACAATAAAGAAGTCTCACAATACTAAGATGCAGAAGAATAAGATGCAGAAGAAGCCTCACAATACTAAGATGCAGAAGAAGCCTCACAATACTAAGATGCAGAAGAATAAGATGCAGAAGAAGCCTCACAATACTAAGATGCAGAAGAAGCCTCACAATACTAAGATGCAGAAGAAGCCTCACAATAAAGAAGTCTCACAATACTAAGATGCAGAAGAAGCCTCACAATACTAAGATGCAGAAGAAGCCTCACAATACTAAGATGCAGAAGAAGCCTCACAATACTAAGATGCAGAAGAAGCCTCACAATACTAAGATGCAGAAGAAGCCTCACAATACTAAGATGCAGAAGAAGCCTCACAATACTAAGATGCAGAAGAAGCCTCACAATACTAAGATGCAGAAGAAGCCTCACAATAAAGAAGTCTCACAATACTAAGATGCAGAAGAAGCCTCACAATACTAAGATGCAGAAGAAGCCTCACAATACTAAGATGCAGAAGAAGCCTCACAATACTAAGATGCAGAAGAAGCCTCACAATAAAGAAGTCTCACAATACTAAGATGCAGAAGAAGCCTCACAATAAAGAAGTCTCACAATACTAAGATGCAGAAGAAGCCTCACAATACTAAGATGCAGAAGAAGCCTCACAATAAAGAAGTCTCGCAATACTAAGATGCAGAAGAAGCCTCACAATAAAGAAGTCTCACAATACTAAGATGCAGAAGAAGCCTCACAATAAAGAAGTCTCACAATACTAAGATGCAGAAGAATAAGATGCAGAAGAAACCTCACAATACTAAGATGCAGAAGAATAAGATGCAGAAGAAACCTCACAATACTAAGATGCAGAAGAAGCCTCACAATACTAAGATGCAGAAGAAGCCTCACAATACTAAGATGCAGAAGAAGCCTCACAATACTAAGATGCAGAAGAAGCCTCACAATAAAGAAGTCTCACAATACTAAGATGCAGAAGAAGCCTCACAATAAAGAAGTCTCACAATACTAAGATGCAGAAGAAGCCTCACAATAAAGAAGTCTCACAATACTAAGATGCAGAAGAAGCCTCACAATAAAGAAGTCTCACAATACTAAGATGCAGAAGAAGCCTCACAATAAAGAAGTCTCACAATACTAAGATGCAGAAGAAGCCTCACAATAAAGAAGTCTCACAATACTAAGATGCAGAAGAAGCCTCACAATACTAAGATGCAGAAGAATAAGATGCAGAAGAAGCCTCACAATACTAAGATGCAGAAGAAGCCTCACAATAAAGAAGTCTCACAATACTAAGATGCAGAAGAAGCCTCACAATACTAAGATGCAGAAGAAGCCTCACAATAAAGAAGTCTCGCAATACTAAGATGCAGAAGAAGCCTCACAATAAAGAAGTCTCACAATACTAAGATGCAGAAGAAGCCTCACAATAAAGAAGTCTCACAATACTAAGATGCAGAAGAAGCCTCACAATAAAGAAGTCTCGCAATACTAAGATGCAGAAGAAGCCTCACAATAAAGAAGTCTCACAATACTAAGATGCAGAAGAAGCCTCACAATAAAGAAGTCTCACAATACTAAGATGCAGAAGAAGCCTCACAATAAAGAAGTCTCACAATACTAAGATGCAGAAGAAGCCTCACAATAAAGAAGTCTCACAATACTAAGATGCAGAAGAATAAGATGCAGAAGAAACCTCACAATACTAAGATGCAGAAGAATAAGATGCAGAAGAAACCTCACAATACTAAGATGCAGAAGAATAAGATGCAGAAGAAACCTCACAATACTAAGATGCAGAAGAATAAGATGCAGAAGAAACCGCACAATACTAAGATGCAGAAGAAGCCTCACAATGCTAAGATGCAGAAGAAGCCTCACAATACTAAGATGCAGAAGAAGCCTCGCAATACTAAGATGCAGAAGAAGCCTCACAATAAAGAAGTCTCACAATACTAAGATGCAGAAGAAGCCTCACAATAAAGAAGTCTCACAATACTAAGATGCAGAAGAAGCCTCACAATACTAAGATGCAGAAGAAGCCTCACAATAAAGAAGTCTCACAATACTAAGATGCAGAAGAAGCCTCACAATAAAGAAGTCTCACAATACTAAGATGCAGAAGAAGCCTCACAATAAAGAAGTCTCACAATACTAAGATGCAGAAGAATAAGATGCAGAAGAAACCTCACAATACTAAGATGCAGAAGAATAAGATGCAGAAGAAACCTCACAATACTAAGATGCAGAAGAAGCCTCACAATACTAAGATGCAGAAGAAGCCTCACAATACTAAGATGCAGAAGAAGCCTCACAATACTAAGATGCAGAAGAAGCCTCACAATAAAGAAGTCTCACAATACTAAGATGCAGAAGAAGCCTCACAATAAAGAAGTCTCACAATACTAAGATGCAGAAGAAGCCTCACAATAAAGAAGTCTCACAATACTAAGATGCAGAAGAAGCCTCACAATAAAGAAGTCTCACAATACTAAGATGCAGAAGAAGCCTCACAATAAAGAAGTCTCACAATACTAAGATGCAGAAGAAGCCTCACAATAAAGAAGTCTCACAATACTAAGATGCAGAAGAAGCCTCACAATACTAAGATGCAGAAGAATAAGATGCAGAAGAAGCCTCACAATACTAAGATGCAGAAGAAGCCTCACAATAAAGAAGTCTCACAATACTAAGATGCAGAAGAAGCCTCACAATACTAAGATGCAGAAGAAGCCTCACAATAAAGAAGTCTCGCAATACTAAGATGCAGAAGAAGCCTCACAATAAAGAAGTCTCACAATACTAAGATGCAGAAGAAGCCTCACAATAAAGAAGTCTCACAATACTAAGATGCAGAAGAAGCCTCACAATAAAGAAGTCTCGCAATACTAAGATGCAGAAGAAGCCTCACAATAAAGAAGTCTCACAATACTAAGATGCAGAAGAAGCCTCACAATAAAGAAGTCTCACAATACTAAGATGCAGAAGAAGCCTCACAATAAAGAAGTCTCACAATACTAAGATGCAGAAGAAGCCTCACAATAAAGAAGTCTCACAATACTAAGATGCAGAAGAATAAGATGCAGAAGAAACCTCACAATACTAAGATGCAGAAGAATAAGATGCAGAAGAAACCTCACAATACTAAGATGCAGAAGAATAAGATGCAGAAGAAACCTCACAATACTAAGATGCAGAAGAATAAGATGCAGAAGAAACCGCACAATACTAAGATGCAGAAGAAGCCTCACAATGCTAAGATGCAGAAGAAGCCTCACAATACTAAGATGCAGAAGAAGCCTCGCAATACTAAGATGCAGAAGAAGCCTCACAATAAAGAAGTCTCACAATACTAAGATGCAGAAGAAGCCTCACAATAAAGAAGTCTCACAATACTAAGATGCAGAAGAAGCCTCACAATAAAGAAGTCTCACAATACTAAGATGCAGAAGAAGCCTCACAATAAAGAAGTCTCACAATACTAAGATGCAGAAGAAGCCTCACAATAAAGAAGTCTCACAATACTAAGATGCAGAAGAAGCCTCACAATAAAGAAGTCTCACAATACTAAGATGCAGAAGAATAAGATGCAGAAGAAACCTCACAATACTAAGATGCAGAAGAATAAGATGCAGAAGAAACCTCACAATACTAAGATGCAGAAGAAGCCTCACAATACTAAGATGCAGAAGAAGCCTCACAATACTAAGATGCAGAAGAAGCCTCACAATACTAAGATGCAGAAGAAGCCTCACAATAAAGAAGTCTCACAATACTAAGATGCAGAAGAAGCCTCACAATAAAGAAGTCTCACAATACTAAGATGCAGAAGAAGCCTCACAATAAAGAAGTCTCACAATACTAAGATGCAGAAGAAGCCTCACAATAAAGAAGTCTCACAATACTAAGATGCAGAAGAAGCCTCACAATAAAGAAGTCTCACAATACTAAGATGCAGAAGAAGCCTCACAATAAAGAAGTCTCACAATACTAAGATGCAGAAGAATAAGATGCAGAAGAAACCTCACAATACTAAGATGCAGAAGAATAAGATGCAGAAGAAACCTCACAATACTAAGATGCAGAAGAAGCCTCACAATACTAAGATGCAGAAGAAGCCTCACAATACTAAGATGCAGAAGAAGCCTCACAATACTAAGATGCAGAAGAAGCCTCACAATAAAGAAGTCTCACAATACTAAGATGCAGAAGAAGCCTCACAATAAAGAAGTCTCACAATACTAAGATGCAGAAGAAGCCTCACAATAAAGAAGTCTCACAATACTAAGATGCAGAAGAAGCCTCACAATAAAGAAGTCTCACAATACTAAGATGCAGAAGAAGCCTCACAATAAAGAAGTCTCACAATACTAAGATGCAGAAGAAGCCTCACAATAAAGAAGTCTCACAATACTAAGATGCAGAAGAAGCCTCACAATACTAAGATGCAGAAGAATAAGATGCAGAAGAAGCCTCACAATACTAAGATGCAGAAGAAGCCTCACAATAAAGAAGTCTCACAATACTAAGATGCAGAAGAAGCCTCACAATACTAAGATGCAGAAGAAGCCTCACAATAAAGAAGTCTCGCAATACTAAGATGCAGAAGAAGCCTCACAATAAAGAAGTCTCACAATACTAAGATGCAGAAGAAGCCTCACAATAAAGAAGTCTCACAATACTAAGATGCAGAAGAAGCCTCACAATAAAGAAGTCTCGCAATACTAAGATGCAGAAGAAGCCTCACAATAAAGAAGTCTCACAATACTAAGATGCAGAAGAAGCCTCACAATAAAGAAGTCTCACAATACTAAGATGCAGAAGAAGCCTCACAATAAAGAAGTCTCACAATACTAAGATGCAGAAGAAGCCTCACAATAAAGAAGTCTCACAATACTAAGATGCAGAAGAATAAGATGCAGAAGAAACCTCACAATACTAAGATGCAGAAGAATAAGATGCAGAAGAAACCTCACAATACTAAGATGCAGAAGAATAAGATGCAGAAGAAACCTCACAATACTAAGATGCAGAAGAATAAGATGCAGAAGAAACCGCACAATACTAAGATGCAGAAGAAGCCTCACAATGCTAAGATGCAGAAGAAGCCTCACAATACTAAGATGCAGAAGAAGCCTCGCAATACTAAGATGCAGAAGAAGCCTCACAATAAAGAAGTCTCACAATACTAAGATGCAGAAGAAGCCTCACAATAAAGAAGTCTCACAATACTAAGATGCAGAAGAAGCCTCACAATAAAGAAGTCTCACAATACTAAGATGCAGAAGAAGCCTCACAATAAAGAAGTCTCACAATACTAAGATGCAGAAGAAGCCTCACAATAAAGAAGTCTCACAATACTAAGATGCAGAAGAAGCCTCACAATAAAGAAGTCTCACAATACTAAGATGCAGAAGAATAAGATGCAGAAGAAACCTCACAATACTAAGATGCAGAAGAATAAGATGCAGAAGAAACCTCACAATACTAAGATGCAGAAGAAGCCTCACAATACTAAGATGCAGAAGAAGCCTCACAATACTAAGATGCAGAAGAAGCCTCACAATACTAAGATGCAGAAGAAGCCTCACAATAAAGAAGTCTCACAATACTAAGATGCAGAAGAAGCCTCACAATAAAGAAGTCTCACAATACTAAGATGCAGAAGAAGCCTCACAATAAAGAAGTCTCACAATACTAAGATGCAGAAGAAGCCTCACAATAAAGAAGTCTCACAATACTAAGATGCAGAAGAAGCCTCACAATAAAGAAGTCTCACAATACTAAGATGCAGAAGAAGCCTCACAATAAAGAAGTCTCACAATACTAAGATGCAGAAGAAGCCTCACAATACTAAGATGCAGAAGAATAAGATGCAGAAGAAGCCTCACAATACTAAGATGCAGAAGAAGCCTCACAATAAAGAAGTCTCACAATACTAAGATGCAGAAGAAGCCTCACAATACTAAGATGCAGAAGAAGCCTCACAATAAAGAAGTCTCGCAATACTAAGATGCAGAAGAAGCCTCACAATAAAGAAGTCTCACAATACTAAGATGCAGAAGAAGCCTCACAATAAAGAAGTCTCACAATACTAAGATGCAGAAGAAGCCTCACAATAAAGAAGTCTCGCAATACTAAGATGCAGAAGAAGCCTCACAATAAAGAAGTCTCACAATACTAAGATGCAGAAGAAGCCTCACAATAAAGAAGTCTCACAATACTAAGATGCAGAAGAAGCCTCACAATAAAGAAGTCTCACAATACTAAGATGCAGAAGAAGCCTCACAATAAAGAAGTCTCACAATACTAAGATGCAGAAGAATAAGATGCAGAAGAAACCTCACAATACTAAGATGCAGAAGAATAAGATGCAGAAGAAACCTCACAATACTAAGATGCAGAAGAATAAGATGCAGAAGAAACCTCACAATACTAAGATGCAGAAGAATAAGATGCAGAAGAAACCTCACAATACTAAGATGCAGAAGAATAAGATGCAGAAGAAACCTCACAATACTAAGATGCAGAAGAAGCCTCACAATGCTAAGATGCAGAAGAAGCCTCACAATACTAAGATGCAGAAGAAGCCTCGCAATACTAAGATGCAGAAGAAGCCTCACAATAAAGAAGTCTCACAATACTAAGATGCAGAAGAAGCCTCACAATAAAGAAGTCTCACAATACTAAGATGCAGAAGAAGCCTCACAATAAAGAAGTCTCACAATACTAAGATGCAGAAGAAGCCTCACAATAAAGAAGTCTCACAATACTAAGATGCAGAAGAATAAGATGCAGAAGAAACCTCACAATACTAAGATGCAGAAGAATAAGATGCAGAAGAAACCTCACAATACTAAGATGCAGAAGAATAAGATGCAGAAGAAACCTCACAATACTAAGATGCAGAAGAATAAGATGCAGAAGAAACCTCACAATACTAAGATGCAGAAGAATAAGATGCAGAAGAAACCTCACAATACTAAGATGCAGAAGAAGCCTCACAATACTAAGATGCAGAAGAAGCCTCACAATACTAAGATGCAGAAGAAGCCTCACAATAAAGAAGTCTCACAATACTAAGATGCAGAAGAAGCCTGACAATAAAGAAGTCTCACAATACTAAGATGCAGAAGAAGCCTCACAATAAAGAAGTCTCACAATACTAAGATGCAGAAGAAGCCTCACAATACTAAGATGCAGAAGAATAAGATGCAGAAGAAGCCTCACAATACTAAGATGCAGAAGAAGTCTCACAATATAGATACGAAATCCGAGTAGAAGCCTTACTATAAGAGAACAGGAGTTCTAAATGAAGTCTCGCTGTATGAAATAAAACGAAAAAAAAAAAAAACTCGCGATATGGAGTTCTGGAGAAAATGACGCAGCATATGAGGGGGGGTACACAATACAATTTTACAGAAAAGACTCACAATACGAACGTATTATTATCTGTTCAATAACGTATGAAGATATATTTACAAAAATAAAAAATTAAAACAAATATATATATAAATCACGGGTATTAGCTATGAAGAATTTTGAAAATGTCCGTCTCTCTCCTTTTTCCGACGCAGCTGGCATCAATGGCTCTATTAAAAAGGAAAAATACAAGCCAGATGGATGTATTGCATATAAAAAAGCTATTGGTGTTTGAACTCACGATCGAAAAGTCGTTACAATTTTTAATGAAGAGGGAAACAACGTTCATAAATCGTTACCACAAAACATTCAGAAATGTCTGCAAAATGTGCGACAGATGATATGAATGTCTTCATCGAAAAAAGTAATACTTTATTTATTTTTTTCTAATACTCTCCCAAACGCCATAAAATAAGACTACTAATGGCAACGTCGGCCGAATATAAAAATTGCGAGAAAATACGCACGCACCTGTTGGTACTATAGCGAATACGCAGGACTCTTTCATCTGCCCTATAGCGTTACGGGCATTGCAGAAAAGCACTCCGTAATCCAGTTTCGTTCTCGGTATGTATCGAGCGACGCTGTGCGTTCCACCGTCACTCGTATACGACAAGATATCGATACTCTCGCCCAGGCTGTTGTTGAACGACCATCGAAAGTTGACTTCTTGAGGGTCGGCATCCACTTGGCAACTTATGTTGGTTTCCTCATGACGCGCTACTCCATACACGTTCCTCTGCCGGTTGGAACACACTGGGGCATCTGAAAGAAAAATTAGGCAATGAACAAAACTCGGTTATAACGACACCTCAACACTCCTTATAACGGCTATAATTTGCTGTCTGAGCTAATTATTACCCGATGGATGATAATGGTAATTAACCTTGTTTTATAACGCTCGATAAAAACTCAATGACCTCGGATATAACGGAACATTTTTTCCTCCGTTATTGTGGTTTCTCCTTGAGAAATTTCTGGGGAATCAGGTCTCATCATAAGCGACGTGTTTGTCTGTTGCTTTATTAATCATTACTGACGTGACAAAAAAAAATGCATATTTCAAGCTCCAATTTCGTTCATTGAAGTAACCCGTATACGCGACATTCTCGTATTTCCTCCAGCAATTCCTGCCCATCTCTTACATTTTTATAAAAATGTCCCAGTTTTTCCATCAAAGCTCTCTTTAATTCATAAGCTTAAGAGAATCGGAGATGTAGTTAATTTGCATAACTGATACGCTGTGATCAATATTGCTATAAATCAATTTGCCGCTGTGGTGGTCGAGTGGTTATAGTGCCGGACTCGTGATGCGAGGATCTGGGTTCGAACCCCACAGTGGTGGTCGGCTGAAGTTGGTTTTCTGTGGTTCCCAACTTCAAGGCGCAAATGCGAGCCGATCTCCCCGTAAAAAAGTCTCGCCACAGAGAGCAACAGTCCTACAAC
The DNA here is from genome assembly GCF_987345545.1 of Pholcus phalangioides. NCBI lineage: Eukaryota > Metazoa > Arthropoda > Arachnida > Araneae > Pholcidae > Pholcus > Pholcus phalangioides. The sequence goes on along the minus strand of NW_028301628.1, from coordinate 5,159,849 downwards.
GGTAAATCATTCAACCATAACACTTCACTCATAGTTAGAAAAACTGGGGGCAGATGACAGCACTACACATAACAAGCATTACACAGAAACAAACTTTACGTCAGGTTGCACTACACGTACACGCACATTCCCGCATGTACCGGTTCGTTGGGGGGTTCCGCGGGGGGGGGGTGCATATGTGGTGTAGCAGTAGTAGGTAGGGCCTCTAAAAAAAAATGGCTCGGGGATCCATGATGTTCTTAAGTCAGCCACCTCGTTGGGCAATTTGCCTGTTGTGGCGTTGTATTTGTATTTGTATAAATATGTAAAAAACAATATTCCTATAATTTTCTTCATATTTTATTATATTTCTACCGCCGCGCGCGTAAAATATATTTTAAATAATCATAGGCTCTTGCTTTAGCATTATTTCTCTCACAACGGGTTATTTATAAGCAATATTTGGCGTTTTCACCACGATTGGCGTGATATTTCCCGTATTTATGACTTCAATTCCCTGTATTTTCCTTGATGAAATATTTTCCCCTGAAATGAAAAACAGACGATTGTAAGAATAAGTTTAATCCCTCATTTGTATTCGTAAAAACAAGAAATTCGTTATATCGAGTTTCAGAAATCGTTAAATTAATGTTCGTTATGTAGGGGTCCGAGTGTTCTTTCATATACAGTATTTGAATGAATCTCATCACATTTCTCGTCCGTGATGACACTTCGGTTACAGCGACAGAATTTCGTGGAATCTTCGACGTCAATGTGGCCAAGTTTTATGGTTTTGTGTGTTCCTCAACCATTTTACAACTGCGGGCTAATGAAAAAAGTAGTTGAATAGTTACGAGGACCGGTGAAAATGTGAAAAAGAACTTGCGGGCAAACAAAAAATAAATAAATATGAGGAATAGTTCCAGGAACGGGAAAAAAAACCAGGAGAAATATTTTGAGGGCTATCAAAAAGTAATTAAATGGAAGAAATAATTTGAAGGTGCAGTGAAATATAAATCATAAGGAGAAATATAATTTCAAGACAGAAATAAATAAATGGGGCAAATAATTTGTGGGCCACCAAAAAATAAATAAACGGGAAAAATATTTTCAGGACCAGCATGAATGAATGAACGCCAGGGTCTCTGCCACTGGACTTATCCCGTTGCCGAGATCTCTTCCAGCCCAGCTTTGTGGCAGAGTCTGGAACAAAGTGAGTGTGTACACCTAACAGTCTGAGTGTGTAGCTAGTGTTGTGTATGATATTTCAGTGCTTCCATCTACACTTCAAATTGCGAGTGAAGTGCAATGATTGAATATTTGTAACGTTGTAGGCCTGTTGCTCTCTGTGGCGATACTTTTTAACCGGGAGATCAGCTCGCATTCGCGCCTTGAAGTTAGGAACCACAGAATACCAACTTCAGCCGACCCCCACTGTAGGGTTCGAACCCGGATTCTCGCATCGCGAGTCCGTCTTTCAGGACCAGCAGGAAACAAATGAATAGGAGAGATATAAAATGCAGATTGATAGAAAATAAATGAATATGAGAAATAATTTGTGAACCGGGAGATAAAAGAGTAATTAACAGAAATAACAAGGGCAGAAATAAATAAATAGAAGAAATAATTTGAGTGCAGAAAAAAAAGGGAATAATAATTCGAGAACCGTCAGAATATTCAGGGTGCATAGCAAAGGTGTCACATGGCATGGTTATGGCGAACCGTCGATCCTAGATGCATACGTCCAATTAGAAAAAAGTTTCAAAAGAACATGTACTACTCGGACACGTCATTCATGTTGCAAAGTGCTGTATAGTTATGAAAAAAATATATAGATATACTTTTTAAATGGACACCCTGTCCTCAAAAACCCAATTACAAAGTTGTTGCTCTGTTCCTTCAGATGCCAACTAAAAAAAATCCCACGTTTCTAAAGCCGAGATTACACTATAAAAGTTTGATAAAAGATCTTTTATAAAACTTGAAAAATTCAACCAATAAGCGCATTGGCTACATTCGAGCGAATGCAACTGGTGAGTTCAATGGTGGGATTTTTCACATTTTATCAAATAACTTTTATAGTGTAATCTCGGCCTAAGAGCAATATTCACAGAGGCATTCGAATTCAAAAAAAAGAAGGAAAATTGGAGAGGAAAAAAGAGCTTTAAAAACCGTTTTACCCGCCTTTAACGCTGTTTTTTTCCCCAACTTTCCTCCATTTTCCGTATTCGAATATCTCAGTGAATATTGTTCTTAGAAACGTGGAATTTTTTTGTTAGTTGGAATTAGAATAGGCAGGTCAAAAACTTCCTTACTGGATTTTAGGGATTGCGGAAACTTTATATATTTTTTTATATTTTAATTACTATACAACCCTTTGAAACATGAATGCCATATCTGAGTGCTACACGTTGTTTGGAAATTTTTTTCTAATTGGAAGTATGTCTCTAGCATCAACGGTTAGCCAGTGAAATGACATAAACCCTGTTTGCTATACAACCTGTAAGTAAATGGGTAAAATAATTTACGGACTAGCGGGAAATAAAACGAGGAAATGGTTTGAGAACTTGCAAAATATTTAAAATCAAGAGAAATAATTTGAGGGCCAGCATAGAAAGTAAATTGGAAGAAAAAAAGAAATATGGAGACAAAATCGACACCGCAGTACAGAGATAAGAAATCTAATAAATTTTAGAATTATTTTGTTGTTACATGAATTGGTCGAAATTTCTTTTGGACTGGTAGGAAATTTTTTACGGACTTACACCGGTCCGCAGATCAGCGGTTAATGGGCGAGACAGTATATATCCGACATTTCAACCCTTTCACTACCAATTTTCGAACTTGTATGGTTCATATATATGGGCAGTGAATGGGTTAAGAAGGATTGAGTGATTTCTGTTAGTTACATCGTTTAAAGGGTCAAAGAAAACTGATTTTTAAACACCAACTGAAGAAGAAGAAAAAAATCTAATCAGGCACAAAACAAATTCAATTCGAGTATCTGCGACGATTCTAAATGACAGATAACGCTAGATATCGGATATCAGAGAGTCTTCAGAAACCTTTTCCTTCCCCTGAATGACTATAAAAGCAAATATTAGCAAAAGCACGAGGAAAAAGAATCAGAGGATGATTTTTAATGGGAGAGATCTTGAGAGAAGTCCATCTTTCATAAGTATTTGAAGAGCACTCTCGGGAATCGGTGTTCTAATGATATGACATCGTTTTTTTTTTCTTCCTCTTCCACATCTCCCGTTCTTGTTAAACATATACGCATGTAAGGAAAAAAACATGGACGATGTATATCTCGTCGCCATTACTCAGATTCATTGATGACATTTTTCCGATGACGAGGAAGAAAGTCTGGTTTTTTTTTCATAAAAAAGGAGAACATATCGACTAAACTAAGGCAAGGAAAACTGATGTAGACTGGTTAATTCACCAGCAATAAAATAAATTGCCATCGCCAAAAAAGAGAAGGGAATTAGCGCTAAAGCCCAGGACCAAGGAAAGTGAGTGTGATGGCATGAATGGGAAGCGCCACAAAGCACTGGTATTAGTCCTCCCTCCCCGTACGTAGGAAGGAATGGTGGACGTCGACGTCCCTCTCCTAAAGAAAACGACGCAAGATATGCTCCCGCGGAGAATTCTTTAACTTTCGTATTGTGTCCTCGTTTTCCAGAGCAGTTGTTGTTGTCCCCTTGGGTGTCATCAAGTGTGGACGCCGAGGGATATATGCATCATGGATTCGAGTTAAGGTATCCACCGGGCCCCAATCCACCCACACGCGCATTTATATATACGTGGGAAACCCCTTTCGTTCCTAACCCTATGCTAAGCTCTGTATAGGATGTGTTGGCTATTTTTTCTCTTCTCTCTTTCTTTTGTAGGGGTTTTAGCTTCGCGGACTGATAATTCCATCCGAGATTCCCACACCGATCTAAACTGAGTTTTTACGTGTGGTATAGTTGGAAGAAAGGATCGAGGTTTGGGCTGGATGTGCGTGTGAAGGATTTCCAACGACTCTCCTCCTATCCCTTGAGTCATGTAACAATTCTCGGAACGAGTCTTGAAATAGCTTTTGGGGAGGGATTTTTCACACATTTGCAGGAATGGAAATATATTGTGGATGCTTCCTAATCTTCTAACGGTTGTTCAGACGAAAAGATAAAAATCTCTCTCGTTTTATATATATTTTTTTATTTAGTAGTGTATATCTCCGAGGTTCTCTCTCGGCAAAAGCGCAAGTTTCCTTGAATATTTTAAAACTTTCATCCCGCATAATCACTCGAAAGGCGTGCTTTTCGGTTGGAGGCATCTGGATACTTGTTGGAAAATGCTCAATTAGTATGCAACGTTTATGTGTGCGTGCCTTATAACTTATGTCAATTAGATTATAGTAATTAGTTTAATAGGTTGTGTGTGCGGAGAGGAGAAGCGATTCCCCCGCACGCATAATTTACCGGCATTGCGCGTTGAATGTGTCGTGATGGATTGCAGAATATTAATGAAGTATCATTGCTGGATATGCAGTTAATTTTTAAGTTTGTGCACTTAAGAAGCCAGTATATTTTTATTTATTGAAATCTTTCGCAATTTCCTGATAATTCCCTTTGATGAGCCCGATTCGGCAGGCACCATATTGTGACGATAATGTTCCGTTCGTCTACTGCTTTTCGGAAGAGAAGGCTGGCAAATTCAATATTATTTCTTTTGTGTTATTTTTTTTAGTCGTGTATTATCAGACTACTAGTAGGAGGAGTTTAAGAGGAGTTGCAACAACTGCGAACATGGCAAGATATGGATTCGGGCCACAGCTCTCACTATAGTGATTATTTTTATATTGATCCACAACAAGGAACAAATCATATCACGACCACGATTTGTGTCTTGTGTGAGTCAATATAAATATAATCACTATGAAAAATATGGGGGGGGGGGGCCTTGCTCGCGCGCTCCCGTGTCACCAAGTTTAGCCGCAGTAGAAAAAAAAACACTAATTGCCGAACTTTGGCAACATTTCTCAGCTAGTTTGCGAAATGGCCGGCCACAGTTTACATACGTTTAAACCCCTTTCGTTCCAATCGAAGGAAGGATTGTATCATTGGCATTATGCGGGCCCTAACGTTTATATGATGTCAAAGGTACGAAAGTTTTGATTCAAAGTGAGTATAACCATTTGTCTTTCATATTAGAAGTGAAAGTAGCAGATGTCTGAGTTTTCGTATTCAGAGCAGTTTTAGATTTATCCTCCCCAATCTTCCAAGTCATTTTTAATTTCAGGTTCTTTTACAATTATTTGCAACCGTGAAACCACCTAATATTAGTTTCTGTTTGCAGATGAATATGAATAGTCTGCTATCGCAAGTTTACAAGATCTAGAACTTACTTCGAGATCTCTGTAAGTATTTCATTAAACTAGGTGCACTTTTTTCCAAATGCTGCTCAGCGTATCCCACAGGCGACACTGAGGCACTGAGGAGGTTATATGATATATCTAAGGCCGGCATTAGACTGTAAAAGTTTGATGAAATATACTTCGCAAAACTTGCAAAAAAATTTCTAAAACCTGCACGTTAAATTCGCTCCGATACGCTCATTACTTGTATTTCATGTTTTATAAAAGAACTTTCCAAAACTGTTATAGTCAAATGCAGGCATCAAATTACCTAGGCTCAATGGCCCCAGCATTTATTCTACTACGTGCACAAGAAGTATTTACAGTAGATGACGAACATAAATATAGAAATTTATAATGAAAAACGGGAATTTCATTCAATATGACATTCGGGGTGTTTCAGAAAAGACTCCTTAGCTTCGAAATGGCATGACTTCGAAATGCGGACATATAGAAAGCTGAAACATGCAGCTCGTTTAATGTATAGGACTGTAATTTGAAATATTTGTCATTTGCGAAATCAATTTCCACTTTTGGCTAATACATCTAGATGACACCTCAGTACGCCAAACAGTGGGTGATATTGCCCTTCATAAACGCGGGTCAAATCACATTGTGATGATTTTGAAAAGGTCTATTGGCTTAGCAAAGGCATAACTGAAGTGAAGAGCGCAGTTTGAAACCACCTGATTGCAATGTTTCTACTTCAACATTTCATGTAGGAGAGTATGCGTCCATTCCAGTAGATATCTATCTATCTACTGGAATGGACGCATACGCTCCTACATGAAATGTTGAAGTTGACACAGTGTTTAAGGACACTCGTAAGCAATGACTTTCAAATAAGATCACAGAAAGAAGTCATGAAATATAACTTCTGCTTCTGCACCATCACCTGTTAGTATCAACTGTAATTAATTTTGCAAACTGATTTATTTAAAACTTCAAGCATGCCCATCAAAATAAATCCATTCAATCTTCCCTTGTTCCTGTCGTGCCATTTAGGGAGCCTTTCTGGAAAGCCCGATAGTTAAGTGCAAAATTGTCAGTTGTTCGCGAGTGCCTAGCCTAGGCGGGGACATTAGCCATTTTCAAAGACATGAGAGACTCACCAACTCTGTTAATGTCATTGAGCTAGATGAAATAATCTCTTGATTAGAGACGAGTTTACTTGGGCTTTGAGCGAAATAGAGTAGTCATTATCCTCTGTGTGACATCTCATCTATTAGGAAATTATGCACATCATTTCAAAAAGAAGCTGAATTATTCAGTAATCCATCCCGTAAATTAGCAATGATTTGATATCTTCATATTATTATTACTCACACTGGACTCTCAAGTCGATCTCTTCACTGTGTCCTTCGCCCTCGAGGTTGATGGCGACGCACTGATATGCTCCGCGGTGGCTTCTCTTGACGTTTTGCAGAAGAAGGGTGTGGTTCTTGAGTTGTAGAACACCTTTCGATGGTTCGTGAAGGAGAGGCCTGGAGCGGAATCGCCAGTGCACTTCCGTGACTGATGGGTTAGCTTGAATCTTGCACTCGAGTAACACATCACTCCCTTCTCGGACGTACTCTTTCTGCGTTTTCGTAGACACGACTAAACTAACGATTGGGGGATCTGTGGAAGAGAGTATATGTAACATTATTATTCACACAGTGACGGCTTGCTGAATTTTCTAAGTAATCTGCTAATTCCTAACCCTTAGTGTTGGAGGAATCTTCTTCCAATCATAAAAGAGAAAAAAAAATGCAACCATATTTTTATGGGCATATATTTTAATCCACCTCGCTGGGCATTTTGTCTATTGTGGTCATTGAATTTGTATTTATGTTTATTTTTTAATAGGTGATAGCAGGTGTCCCAGCAGAACTTTTTTTCCCTTATTTCAAGCAATGTTTATGCGCATTTCTGTTTTGTACAAAAGTATCGGTAGAAGAAAGAGAATAGAATTTTAATTGAGGTCACTCATTGTTCAAGGCAACATAATTCATTATTCTTTCAAACAAATATTTAGGAGTAGTTTTTGGCAAATGTCTTTCATTCGGACATTACTGTTCCGAAGTTATCAACAAAGCCAATCAAGAAAGAAGGGCCCCTTGCAAAATATGCTGATGTGAAACACAGTTCTGTTCATAAACAAAACACAAACCCGGACTATCCTCGTGTGTGTCGCTTCAGTTTGAATGTATTCTAGAAATCTTACAATTACATTTTTATTAGGCCCGTAATTCCGTTTATTTATTTCATTATTTAGAAGATATCCTTCCTGGCTCAAATCATTGTCTAAATAATATCTTTGACGATTATTTTATTGTTTAGAGATAATCTTCACTGACAAGTGTAATTGAGAGGTTTTAAAATTCCACAAAATGTTTAATATAACAGACATTGACACTTCTACACTGGGACAACAACCAAAGGTTAAAATAGTAAATAATGTACAATCCTTTTTCAGAGACCCTGCATGTACAAATGTGGTGGTTGCTTTTTTCTCACACTGAATATTTTTTTTACCTCAGAAAGTTAAACCCTGATGTGAAGGATTGTGTAAGTTTTGAGGTATTGAGTTAGAAATATGCTCAATATACGAACTTTGAGGAGTTTCATCAGAGCACTTAGAGTTGAACTTTCTTTTTTAAGATGGTTTCCAGGGAAGAAAGTGCCTCCGGGAAAAGTGCCATTCATTATATGAAATTTAGCAAAATTAGCAATAAAATGCTGGTAAATTATGTGCGAGCCGAATGTATTTCGCATCATTTTGTCTGACAGAAATTGAACGAAGTGAGTCATTTCTTTACAAAATTAAGTAAATGAATAATTGGGAATGTAAAAAAAATATTGCTGAGAGAGAGAGAGAGAATTACGTTTTTTTATGTATTTTTGAGTATCAAAAATGCAAAATATATCTTGAAAATTCCAAAAAGAATGGAATGCTCTTCTTTGAAAAGAAA